>NC_134270.1:180855432-181010936 GCF_031893055.1 Leptodactylus fuscus | reverse complement strand
TGGGGAGCAGGTGTATAATTAGAGGGATAATGGGGAGCAGTCTGTATAATAGAGGGAGTATGGGGGAGCAGTCTGTATAATATAGAGGGAGTATGGGGAGCAGTCTGTATAATAGAGGTGGAGTATGGGGAGCAGTCTGTATAATAGAGAGGAGAATGGGGAGCAGTCTGTATAATAGAGGGAGTTATGGGGAGCAGTCTGTATAATAGAGGGAGTATGGGGGAGCAGTCTGTATAATAGAGGGAGTGGGGAGCAGTCTGTATAATAGAGGGAGTATGGGAGCAGTCTGTATAATAGAGGGAGAATGGGGGAGCAGTCCTGTATAATAGAGGGAGTATGGGGAGCAGTCTGTATTAATAGAGGGAGAATGGGAGCAGTCTGTGTAATAGAGGGAGTATGGGGAGCAGTTTGTGTAATAGAGGGAGTGTGGGGAACAGTCTGTATAATAGAGGGAGTATGGGGAGCAGTCTGTGTAATAGAGGGAGTATGGGGAGCAGTCTGTGTAATAGAGGGAGTATGGGGAGCAGTCTGTGTAATAGAGGGAGTATGGGGAACAGTCTGTGTAATAGAGGGAGTATGGGGAGCAGTTTGTGTAATAGAGGGAGTATGGGGAACAGTGTATAATAGAGGGAGTATGGGGATCAGTCTGTATGAGGGGGCATGGGGAGCAGTATGTGTAATAGAAGGAGTGTGGGGAGCAGTCTGTATAGTAGAGGGAGTACGGGGAGCAGTCTGTGTCATAGAGGGAGTATGGGGAACAGTCTGTATAATAGAGGGAGTATGGGGAGCAGTCTGTGTAATAGAGGGAGTATGGGGAGCAGTCTGTGTAATAGAGGGAGTATGGGGAACAGTGTATAATAGAGGGAGTATGGGGAGCAGTCTGTATAATAGAGGGAGAATGGGGAGCAGTCTGTATAATAGAGGAAGTATGGGGAACAGTCTGTATAATAGAGAGAGAATGGGGAGCAGTCTGTATAATAGAGGGAGAATGGGGAGCAGTCTGTATAATAGAGGGAGTATGGGGAGCAGTCTGTATAATAGAGGGAGTATGGGGAGCAGTCTGTATAATAGAGGGAGTATGGGGAGCAGTCTGTATAATAGAGGGAGAATGGGGAGCAGTCTGTATAATAGAGGTAGTATAGGGAGCAGTCTGTATAATAGAGGGAGTATGGGGAACAGTCTGTATAATAGAGGGAGTATGGGGAGCAGTCTGTATAATAGAGGGAGTATGGGGAGCAGTCTGTATAATAGAGGGAGAATGGGGAGCAGTCTGTATAATAGAGGGAGTATGGGGAACAGTCTGTATAATAGAGGGAGAATGGGGAGCAGTCTGTGTAATAGAGGGAGTATGGGGAGCAGTCTGTGTAATAGAGGGAGTATGGGGAGCAGTCTGTAATAGAGGGAGTGTGGGGAACAGTCTGTATAATAGAGGGAGTATGGGGAGCAGTCTGTGTAATAGAGGGAGTATGGGGAGCAGTCTGTGTAATAGAGGGAGAATGGGGAGCAGTCTGTGTAATAGAGGGAGTATGGGGAGCAGTCTGTATAATAGAGGGAGTATGGGGAGCAGTCTGTATAATAGAGGGAGTATGGGGAGCAGTCTGTATAATAGAGGGAGAATGGGGAGCAGTCTGTATAATAGAGGGAGTATGGGGAACAGTCTGTATAATAGAGGGAGAATGGGGAGCAGTCTGTGTAATAGAGGGAGTATGGGGAGCAGTTTGTGTAGTAGAGGGAGTGTGGGGAACAGTCTGTATAATAGAGGGAGTATGGGGAGCAGTCTGTGTAATAGAGGGAGTATGGGGAGCAGTCTGTGTAATAGAGGGAGTATGGGGAGCAGTCTGTATAATAGAGGGAGTATGGGGAGCAGTCTGTATAATAGAGGGAGTATGGGGAGCAGTCTGTATAATAGAGGGAGTATGGAGAGCAGTCTGTATAATAGAGGGAGAATGGGGAGCAGTCTGTATAATAGAGGGAGTATGGGGAACAGTCTGTATAATAGAGGGAGAATGGGGAGCAGTCTGTGTAATAGAGGGAGTATGGGGAGCAGTCTGTGTAATAGAGGGAGTATGGGGAGCAGTCTGTATAATAGAGGGAGTGTGGGGAACAGTCTGTATAATAGAGGGAGTGTGGGGAGCAGTCTGTGTAATAGAGGGAGTATGGGGATCAGTCTGTGTAATAGAGGGAGTATGGGGAGCAGTCTGTGTAATAGAGGGAGTATGGGGAACAGTCTTTGTAATAGAGGGAGTATGGGGAGCAGTCTGTGTAATAGAGGGAGTATGGGGAACAGTGTTTAATAGAGGGAGTATGGGGAGCAGTCTGTGTAATAGAGGGAGTGTGGGGAACAGTCTGTATAATAGAGGGAGTATGGGGAGCAGTCTGTGTAATAGAGGGAGTATGGGGAGCAGTCTGTGTAATAGAGGGAGTATGGGGAACAGTCTGTGTAATAGAGGGAGTATGGGGAGCAGTCTGTGTAATAGAGGGAGTATGGGGAACAGTGTATAATAGAGGGAGTATGGGGAGTAGTCTGTATGAGGGGGCATGGGGAGCAGTATGTGTAATAGAAGGAGTGTGGGGAGCAGTCTGTATAGTAGAGGGAGTACGGGGAGCAGTCTGTGTCATAGAGGGAGTATGGGGAACAGTCTGTATAATAGAGGGAGTATGGGGAGCAGTCTGTGTAATAGAGGGAGTATGGGGAGCAGTCTGTGTAATAGAGGGAGTATGGGGAACAGTGTATAATAGAGGGAGTATGGGGAGCAGTCTGTATAATAGAGGGAGAATGGGGAGCAGTCTGTATAATAGAGGAAGTATGGGGAACAGTCTGTATAATAGAGAGAGAATGGGGAGCAGTCTGTATAATAGAGGGAGTATGGGGAGCAGGTGTATAATAGAGGGATAATGGGGAGCAGTCTGTATAATAGAGGGAGTATGGGGAGCAGTCTGTATAATAGAGGGAGTATGGGGAGCAGTCTGTATAATAGAGGGAGTATGGGGAGCAGTCTGTATAATAGAGGGAGAATGGGGAGCAGTCTGTATAATAGAGGTAGTATGGGGAGCAGTCTGTATAATAGAGGGAGTATGGGGAGCAGTCTGTATAATAGAGGGAGTATGGGGAGCAGTCTGTATAATAGAGGGAATATGGGGAGCAGTCTGTATAATAGAGGGAGAATGGGGAGCAGTCTGTATAATAGAGGGAGTATGGGGAACAGTCTGTATAATAGAGGGAGAATGGGGAGCAGTCTGTGTAATAGAGGGAGTATGGGGAGCAGTTTGTGTAATAGAGGGAGTGTGGGGAACAGTCTGTATAATAGAGGGAGTATGGGGAGCAGTCTGTGTAATAGAGGGAGTATGGGGAGCAGTCTGTGTAATAGAGGGAGTATGGGGAGCAGTCTGTGTAATAGAGGGAGTATGGGGAACAGTCTGTGTAATAGAGGGAGTATGGGGAGCAGTCTGTGTAATAGAGGGAGTATGGGGAACAGTGTATAATAGAGGGAGTATGGGGATCAGTCTGTATGAGGGGGCATGGGGAGCAGTATGTGTAATAGAAGGAGTGTGGGGAGCAGTCTGTATAGTAGAGGGAGTACGGGTAGCAGTCTGTATAATAGAAGGAGTATGGGGAGCAGTCTGTATAATAGAGGGAGAATGGGGAGCAGTCTGTATAATAGAGGGAGAATGGGGAACAGTCTGTATAATAGAGGGAGAATGGGGAGCAGTATGTGTAATACAGGGAGTATGGGGAGCAGTCTGTGTAATAGAGGGAGTGTGGGGAGCAGTCTGTGTAATAGAGGGAGTATGGGGAACAGTCTGTGTAATAGAGGGAGTATGGGGAGCAGTCTGTGTAATAGAGGGAGTATGGGGAACAGTGTATAATAGAGGGAGTATGGGGAGTAGTCTGTATGAGGGGGCATGGGGAGCAGTATGTGTAATAGAAGGAGTGTGGGGAGCAGTCTGTATAGTAGAGGGAGTACGGGGAGCAGTCTGTGTCATAGAGGGAGTATGGGGAACAGTCTGTATAATAGAGGGAGTATGGGGAGCAGTCTGTGTAATAGAGGGAGTATGGGGAGCAGTCTGTGTAATAGAGGGAGTATGGGGAACAGTGTATAATAGAGGGAGTATGGGGAGCAGTCTGTATAATAGAGGGAGAATGGGGAGCAGTCTGTATAATAGAGGAAGTATGGGGAACAGTCTGTATAATAGAGAGAGAATGGGGAGCAGTCTGTATAATAGAGGGAGTATGGGGAGCAGGTGTATAATAGAGGGATAATGGGGAGCAGTCTGTATAATAGAGGGAGTATGGGGAGCAGTCTGTATAATAGAGGGAGTATGGGGAGCAGTCTGTATAATAGAGGGAGTATGGGGAGCAGTCTGTATATATAAGGGAGAATGGGGAGCAGTCTGTATAATAGAGGTAGTATGGGGAGCAGTCTGTATAATAGAGGGAGTATGGGGAGCAGTCTGTATAATAGAGGGAGTATGGGGAGCAGTCTGTATAATAGAGGGAATATGGGGAGCAGTCTGTATAATAGAGGGAGAATGGGGAGCAGTCTGTATAATAGAGGGAGTATGGGGAACAGTCTGTATAATAGAGGGAGAATGGGGAGCAGTCTGTGTAATAGAGGGAAGTATGGGGAGCAGTTTGTGTAATAGAGGGAGTGTGGGGAACAGTCTGTATAATAGAGGGAGTATGGGGAGCAGTCTGTGTAATAGAGGGAGTATGGGGAGCAGTCTGTGTAATAGAGGGAGTATGGGGAGCAGTCTGTGTAATAGAGGGAGTATGGGGAACAGTCTGTGTAATAGAGGGAGTATGGGGAGCAGTCTGTGTAATAGAGGGAGTATGGGGAACAGTGTATAATAGAGGGAGTATGGGGATCAGTCTGTATGAGGGGGCATGGGGAGCAGTATGTGTAATAGAAGGAGTGTGGGGAGCAGTCTGTATAGTAGAGGGAGTATGGGTAGCAGTCTGTATAATAGAAGGAGTATGGGGAGCAGTCTGTATAATGGAGAATGGGGAGCAGTCTGTATAATAGAGGGAGAATGGGGAACAGTCTGTATAATAGAGGGAGAATGGGGAGCAGTATGTGTAATACAGGGAGTATGGGGAGCAGTCTGTGTAATAGAGGGAGTGTGGGGAGCAGTCTGTGTAATAGAGGGAGTGTGGGGAGCAGTCTGTGTAATAGAAGGAGAGTGGGGAGCAGTCTGTGTAATAGAGGGAGAGTGGGGAGCAGTCTGTGTAATAGAGGGAGAGTGGGGAGCAGTCTGTGTAATAGAGGGAGAATGGGGAGCAGTCTGTGTAATAGAGGGAGAATTGGGAGCAGTCTGTATAATAGAGGGAGTATGGGGAACAGTCTGTATAATAGAGGGAGAATCGGGAGCAGTCTGTGTGAATGACACATGTGGAACACTTAGTTTAACATAATGGGATACTGAAGCAGTCCTTGGTCATGTGATGGACACAGATGCACAGCTTGTTACAGTCTCAGCTCAGTAAGCAGAGCTCTGTCTTGCAATGAGTTGTGCACCTTGGTGGTCATCACATGACCATGGACTGATTTTATCCAGTAGACGTAAATAATGAATGACAGCAAGCAGAGATCTAGACCATCATGAGGAATAAATGCAAAAAGTGTATTGGGAAATTGTAGAACTTCATTATACAAACAATAACATTTATTTGCAAAATAGAGGAGAATCCATTTAACTTAAGCTGTGCCTGTTCCATCACTGCCCAGTGCTCTCTGTATTATACAGCCAGGACAGGACTATAGCCGTGCTTGCTACCTCACTGCCCAGTGCCCTCTGTATTATACTGCCAGGTCAGGACTATAGCCGTACTTGCTACCTCACTGCCCAGTGCCCTCTGTATTATACTGCCAGGTCAGGACTATAGCCGTGCTTGCTACCTCACTGCCCAGTGCCCTCTGTATTATACTGCCAGGACAGGACTATAGCCGTACTTGCTACCTCACTGCCCAGTGCCCTCTGTATTATACAGCCAGGACAGGACTATAGCCGTGCTTGCTACCTCACTGCCCAGTGCCCTCTGTATTATACAGCCAGGACAGGACTATAGCCGTGCTTGCTACCTCACTGCCCAGTGCCCTCTTTATTATACTGCCAGGTCAGGACTATAGCCGTACTTGCTACCTCACTGCCCAGTGCCCTCTTTATTATACTGCCAGGTCAGGACTATAGCCGTGCTTGCTACCTCACTGCCCAGTGCCCTCTGTATTATACTGCCAGGTCAGGACTATAGCCGTACTTGCTACCTCACTGCCCAGTGCCCTCTGTATTATACAGCCAGGACAGGACTATAGCCGTGCTTGCTACCTCACTGCCCAGTGCCCTCTTTATTATACTGCCAGGTCAGGACTATAGCCGTACTTGCTACCTCACTCCCAGTGCCCTCTGTATTATACAGCCAGGTCAGGACTATAGCCGTGCTTGCTACCTCACTGCCCAGTGCCCTCTTTATTATACTGCCAGGTCAGGACTATAGCCGTACTTGCTACCTCACTGCCCAGTGCCCTCTGTATTATACAGCCAGGTCAGGACTATAGCCGTGCTTGCTACCTCACTGCCCAGTGCCCTCTTTATTATACTGCCAGGTCAGGACTATAGCCGTACTTGCTACCTCACTCCCAGTGCCCTCTGTATTATACAGCCAGGTCAGGACTATAGCCGTGCTTGCTACCTCACTGCCCAGTGCCCTCTGTATTATACTGCCAGGACAGGACTATAGCCGTACTTGCTACCTCACTGCCCAGTGCCCTCTGTATTATACAGCCAGGACAGGACTATAGCCGTGCTTGCTACCTCACTGCCCAGTGCCCTCTTTATTATACTGCCAGGTCAGGACTATAGCCGTACTTGCTACCTCACTGCCCAGTGCCCTCTTTATTATACTGCCAGGTCAGGACTATAGCCGTGCTTGCTACCTCACTGCCCAGTGCCCTCTTTATTATACTGCCAGGTCAGGACTATAGCCGTGCTTGCTACCTCACTGCCCAGTGCCCTCTGTATTATACAGCCAGGACAGGACTATAGCCGTGCTTGCTACCTCACTGCCCAGTGCCCTCTTTATTATACTGCCAGGTCAGGACTATAGCCGTACTTGCTACCTCACTCCCAGTGCCCTCTGTATTATACAGCCAGGTCAGGACTATAGCCGTGCTTGCTACCTCACTGCCCAGTGCCCTCTGTATTATACAGCCAGGACAGGACTATAGCCGTGCTTGCTACCTCACTGCCCAGTGCCCTCTGTATCATACAGCCAGGACAGGACTATAGCCGTGCTTGCTACCTCACTGCCCAGTGTCCTCTGTATTATACAGCCAGGACAGGACTATAGCCGTGCTTGCTACCTCACTGCCCAGTGCCCTCTGTATTATACAGCCAGGACAGGACTATAGCCACATACCTCCCAACTTTTGAAGAACTGAAAGAGGGACAAAATGTGTGGTGCGCGTAGTGCGCCGCGGCAAATTTAGCCCCACCCGCTTTTGTGTTGACTCCGCCCATTCCTTAATTTTTCATGTGCCCGCACACAGTATAATCCTCCTACAGTCACCCATAAATTATATGTCTCCCCTCTATCTCTCCCCCAGTTTCATATACACCCTTCATCTTCCCCCAGTTTCATGTCCCTCTTCCATCTCTGCCCCCAGATTCATGTCCCTCCATCTCTGCCCCCAGATTCATGTCCCCCATCTCTGCCCCCAGATTCATGTCCCCCATCTCTGCCCCCAGATTCATGTCCTCTCCATCTCTGCCCCCAGATTCATGTCCCCCATCTCTGCCCCCAGATTCATGTCCCTCCATCTCTGCCCCCAGATTCATGTCCCTCCATCTCTGCCCCCAGATTCATGTCCTCTCCATCTCTGCCCCCAGATTCATGTCCCCCATCTCTGCCCCCAGATTCATGTCCCCCATCTCTGCCCCCAGATTCATGTCCTCTCCATCTCTGCCCCCAGATTCATGTCCCCATCTCTTCCCCCAGTTTCATGTCCACTCCATCTCTGCCCCCAGATTCATGTCCCTCCATCTCTGCCCCCAGATTCATGTCCCCACATCTCTGCCCCCAGTTTCATGTCCACTCCATCTCTGCCCCCAGATTCATGTCCCTCCATCTCTGCCCCCAGATTCATGTCTCCCCCATCTCTGCCCCCAGATTCATGTCCCTCCATCTCTGCCCCCAGATTCATGTCCCTCCATCTCTGCCCCCAGATTCATGTCCCTCCATCTCTGCCCCCAGATTCATGTCCTCTCCATCTCTGCCCCCAGATTCATGTCCCCCATCTCTGCCCCCAGATTCATGTCCTCTCCATCTCTGCCCCCAGATTCATGTCCCCCATCTCTGCCCCCAGTTTCATGTCCACTCCATCTCTGCCCCCAGATTCATGTCCCTCCATCTCTGCCCCCAGATTCATGTCCCCACATCTCTGCCCCCAGTTTCATGTCCACTCCATCTCTGCCCCCAGATTCATGTCCCTCCATCTCTGCCCCCAGATTCATGTCCCTCCATCTCTGCCCCCAGATTCATGTCCTCTCCATCTCTGCCCCCAGATTCATGTCCCCCATCTCTGCCCCCAGATTCATGTCCTCTCCATCTCTGCCCCCAGATTCATGTCCCCCATCTCTGCCCCCAGTTTCATGTCCACTCCATCTCTGCCCCCAGATTCATGTCCCTCCATCTCTGCCCCCAGATTCATGTCCCCACATCTCTGCCCCCAGTTTCATGTCCACTCCATCTCTGCCCCCAGATTCATGTCCCTCCATATCTGCCCCCAGATTCATGTCCCCACATCTCTGCCCCCAGATTCATGTCCCACATCTCTTCCCCCAGATTCATGTCCCACATCTCTGCCCCCAGATTCCTGTCCCTCCATCTCTGCCCCCAGTGTCATGCCGTCCTCTCCTTCATCTGCCCCCAGATTCACGTTCCACCTCCACATTAAACTTACCTTCTCCTCCGCTCCCTCGCCGCTCTCTGCCCGCCTCTCTCGCTGACACATGCGGCTGAAGGAAGGAGCTGACACAGGTCAGCTACTCGCTTCGCGCTGACCGCCTCTCTCCCTGACACATGCGGCTGAAGCTGCTCGCGTGCTCGCTTCGCCGCTGCGTCTCTCTCTCGCTGACACATGCGGCTGAAGCGAGGAGCTGACCTGTGTCAGCTCCTGGCTTGTACATCGCGTCTACAAGCCAGGAGCTGGCGGCAGCAGCGAAGCGAGGAGCTGACACAGGTCAGCTCCTCGCTTCAGCCGCATGTGTCAGGGAGAGAGGCGGGCAGCGGCGAAGCGAGGAGCTGACCTGTGTCAGCTCCTTGCTTCAGCTGCATATGTGTTCAACTCAGATCTGCGTCCTCTGGACGCAGATCTGAGTTGAAATCGGGACATACCTCCGTCCAACCGGGACCACGGGACATGTTACCCAAATCGTGACTGTCCCGCGGAAATTGGGGCGGTTGGGAGGTATGTAGCCATACTTGCTATCTCACTGCCAAGTGCCCTCTGTATTATACTGCCAGGACAGGACTATAGCCATGCTTGCTACCTCACTGCCAAGTGCCCTCTGTATTATACAGCCAGGACCTGCAAGGTGGTCTGCAAAGGCTTTAGCTTGCCAAGGAAACATGGCACCCCTCCTTATCTCCCTAGTAAATATAAAAACTGAGTACCCTTCCTTCCCCTTTGTGTTAAACACTGTTGTAAAACAAAAAAAAATGCAATGCAAAAAGTGTTGTTTTATGGGTACCTCACCTGTCCACAAAAGTTGTATATATCAGAAAAATATACTAAAAAAACTGCAGCTCATCCTCAAAAAAAATAAGCCCTCACAAAGTACTGTCTTTAAAAAATACAAAAACCGTGTGGCTATATATACAGGTATATGTGTTTGCACCTTTCTCTATATATGATCACACATTCTATATAACTATAGGGGCATCGAGGTGACAAATTAGATTATCGTCTCCCATTTAGCAATGTCACCTTTGTAGTTTCACCCTTGCTGTATTTTTACACCTTATATTTACTTAGTTTGTAGTACAAGGGTGTCAGACCACAAAGGCACACAATGAGTCACATACACATAATGTACATTTTCTTCAAGTCTGTAGATTATTATCTCATTCCCCACCTCAATTTATTTTCCAATAACTCAGTGATACTGAAGTACACGCGATGTATTAGAGTATGGACAATGGAGGGTTGGGTTGTGGACTCCTGGATAAGGAGTTTTTGTATTCAGTTATGGACCATCGATCGATATCCACCATAATGGTACATTGGCACAGCTCTGATAGTGAGTTTTAACCTCTTGGATGCCACGGTCGAACATGACAGCGGCATCCAAGGGGTTCCACCAGCCTACATGTCCCCATCGGTGAGATGGGGGGGTACCGATATGCATTTCTGCGCCACAGGGTCTGCCCAGTGACCCCAGGTTTCTAGTAGCCCCTAGTACCCCTCTGATCCTGCCCAGAAGTGAGGAAGTCAGCCTATGCATCTGCATAGGCTGACCTCCTCTATAGACTGCATTAATCGTGTATTGCAGTCTATAGTGCTGAACCAGCGATCAGTGCAACGCTGATTCAGGTCCCCTAGTGGGACATGACTAAAATCCACAACAAGGCGCAGTGTTCTACATCACAGGCTCTCAGCAGCCAGGAAATAGCTGGGGTTTTTTAACGTGATTTGTAATGAAATAATCCGAATCAAATTGAATCGTTTATGAAAATTCGACAAAGTTGAAGAATCGAGTTTTTGAAAAATTCACTCATTTCTAGAAATAAACCCCATTTTTTTTAAAAAAATGGTGCAAATGCAATGTTTTTCTAATTCCTCACCAGTCTAATTTCTTACAGCTTTAATATGAAACAGCGCCATTAAGAAATAGAGTTTGTACCACAAAAAAAAAACAAACCCTCAAGCAGTTCTGTGAACAGAAAAATGAGCAAAGTTTAGATTTTTAGAGAGTTAAAAAAAATTAAAGCGCAAAAACAAAAATAGCAACGGCAGGAAGGGGTTAATGTACACGGTCACTAATAGAGATGAGCGAGTAGTATTCAATCGAATACCTGGCTCCCATAGAAATGCGTGTAAGCGGCCGAACACCAAGGGGTTCAGCGCATTGACTGTTCACTGTGCTTAACCCCTTGGTGTTCGGCCGCTTACACGCAAGCAAGGTATTCGATCAAATACTATTGGCTCATCTCTAGTCACTAATGGTCTTCGGGGGCGTATGGCTTTCTATGTCACATCAAAAACTCAGAATTAAAAAAATATATATCTAGTTCTGGGCTTTTAACCCTTTGGATGTCACAGTCAATAATGACAGTGGGTTTTCCATGGCAAGGGGCTCCCCCCGTCAGGCATTTACACCCTTGAGAATGGGATTGAATTGCAGGGCTCTGATGCAGCCGGGTCTGTCTATAGTATATTCCTACAGGGTAGGCCTGCGTCTGGCCTAGCCTAATAAACTGACGATGTGATACAGTCCATTGCAATGTATTATGTAAGACATTAAAGCTTCCAAGTCCACGTACCCCAAAATATTAAATAAAGGTTTATTCAAAAATAAATAAATAAATAATAATAATAATAATAATAATAATAATAATAATAATAATAATAATAATAATAATCATTAAAGCCACTTCATAGATTGTAAGCTCTTGGACCCTCAGTCCCATTGTGTGAATTGACTACTGTTCTGTAATGTAACTTTTTGTCTGTATTTGAACCCTACAAATTGTACAGCGCTGCGGAATATGTTGGCGCTATATAAATAAAATGTATTATTATTATTATTATTATTATTATTATTATTATTATTAATTTTTTTTATTATTATTATTATTATTATTTTTTTTTTAATAATTCCCATCTGAAAAAAAATTCCTTCAACAAGAGGCAGCCACTACATCGATCTGCTGATAACTGCCCCATACACCACAGGGGGCTCTATGGCCTGCCTAGTGGCTGGGTGCCGGTACTGCAGCTCAGCTGTGTATATTATTTGGGGTCTCTGTCTATGAAAGATACAGTAAAACACAACAACAGACTTTTCATTTGACTCTGGTCTCTCGTGCTATACGGACATGCGCTACACTAAACTCATGGTAAATATAATTATATTCATTATGTTCATCTCCGCAGCCTCAGTCTTTAATAAACCATAATTGCCGGATACCTGCCTTTCCTGCAAACAGTCAAGGGGCCATGTTATCCGCCTGCTGCCAACACATGTCCTGAACCTTGAATGACTCTAACCCCGTTCACTCTATCTAGGCTTATTGTGTTATATTCGACTCCAAAAATCTGCAAAAAGATGTCAAAATCATCTAAACATTTGACTTTTGCATTGTCCTTTCCTTCTCTCTCTGAGCCCAGACCACCATGAAGACTTCTGCACCACCTTCCCATCCCTGCCAGTGCCCCCCACCCATCTAGTGACTGTGCCCCCTTATGTGCCACATCCTCCCTAATAGATTCCCTTCTTGACTATATTCTATTAGACAAGTGATACTTTTGCCGCTAATTGGTTGATCTTCTCCTTTCTGACAGTGGAAGGCTGTGTATTATACTCACTCCAGCTCACCAGAGGGCAGGGGGAATAAACTTACTATGGACAGACTGCGATTGATGAATTTTTTCCATTACGGTAACCTGTGGCCCCCGTGGCTTCTGTATCCAATTGCAGCCGCCCCTAATTCTTTTTGTAACAAAAAATGTAAACAATTTCCGTAAAGATTTGGGAAATTGGATACTTCCAAGTTCCCATTCGTACCTGTGGATATTGCCGTGGCCAGAAGGAAGACAGCAATGAAGAACTTCATGGTTGACGACCACCTTAGTGAAGACACTGCCACGCTCTACGAAGTCTTTTGCACCGACTCTACAAAGGATACGTTTCAATCTCAGCGAGAGTCGCGGCCGAGTCTAAAGGTTGACATTCGTCCCAGTCTTTAAATATAAAGGGCGAGGTGGATTCCAACAGTTTTATAAAAAGATTTTCCCAACTTGAGTAACACAGTCCCTATCAGAAAGCAAATATTGAAGTCTCGATAGGAGACAAGGCACAATGGCATGAGGTCAATTTTTAGGTGCAAACACATAGTATTGGGTGAGGCTATAGAATTACGTAACATTACTTTGTCAAGGATAACATCTGCAACAATACAAAACGTACGTCACAAACATCGGTCTTTGCAAGGTAAGAAGTAGCATTGGGTTATTCTTAGTCCTTGTTCGTCAACTAACAAAATTGAGTGATTGAAGAAAATGTAAATCTCATCAATATTTGCTCTGACCTTTGCCCTTTATCCTTCCAAGTGTCGGACTCAGGTTCCTTGGGTCAACCAAATAAACCAGTAAACCCCCCAAAAATAGACCATAGTAATTGAATGTTTTCTACTGGACCATTATTGTACTGGAGTCTTGGCTCCTCTGGTTCTCTGGTGAGCCATGGTAATACGTGTTCTCAGTATTCAACAGGGGCGTAACTATCGGGGTAGCAGCTGCCACAGGGCCCGTCACATTAGGTGCCAATGACAGCCGCTATCCCTGCGTTTTTTTTCTGAATAGGCTGTTACCGGCTGCTTTTACTTCAGCCTGTAACAGGCCCTATTTACTATTTATGGCTACTATGGGACATCATAATATGTGTAGGGGCCACTATGGGACATAATACTGTGTACAGGAGCCACTATGGGGGATAATACTGTGTGCAGGGGCCACTATGGGGGATAATACTGTGTGCAGGGGCCACTATGGGGGATAATACTGTGTGCAGGGGTCACTATGGGGGATAATACTGTGTGCAGGGGTCACTATGGGACATAATACTGTGTGCAGGGGTCACTATGGGACATAATACTGTGTGCAGGGGCCACTATGGGAATAATACTGTGTGCAGGGGCCACTATGGTGGATAATACTGTGTGCAGGGGCCACTATAGGGTATAATACTGTGTGCAGGGGCTACTATGGGACATAATACTGTGTTCAGGGGCCACTATGGGGAATAATACTGTGTGCAGGGGTCACTATGGGGCATAATACTGTGTGCAGGGCCACTATGGGGGATAATACTGTGTGCAGGGCCACTATGGGGGATAATACTGTGTGCAGGAGCCACTATGGGACATAATACTGTGTGCAGGGGCCACTATGGGGCATAATACTGTGTGCAGGGCCACTATGGGACATAATACTGTGTGCAGGGGCCACTATGGGGGATAATACTGTGTGCAGGGGCCACTATGGGGCATAATACTGTGTGCAGGGGCCACTATGGGGGATAATACTGTGTGCAGGGGCCACTATGGGACATAATACTGTGTGCAGGGGTCACTATGGGACATAATACTGTGTGCAGGGGCCACTATGGGACATAATACTGTGTGCAGGGGTCACTATGGGACATAATATTGTGTGCAGGGGCCACTATGGGACATAATACTGTGTTCAGGGCTACTATGGGGGATAATACTGTGTGCAGGGGCCACTATGGGGGATAATACTGTGTGCAGGGCCACTATGGGGACATAATACTGTGTGCAGGGGCCACTATGGGACATAATACTGTGTGCAGGGGCCACTATGGGACATAATACTGTGTGCAGGGGCCACTATGGGGGATAATACTGTGTACAGGGGCCACTATGGGGACATAATACTGTGTGCAGGGGCCACTATGGGGGATAATACTGTGTGCAGGGGCCACTATGGGACATAATACTGTGTGCAGGGGCCACTATGGGACATAATACTGTGTGCAGGGGTCACTATGGGACATAATACTGTGTGCAGGGGCCACTATGGGGCATAATACTGTGTGTAGGGCCACTATGGGGGATAATACTGTGTGCAGGGGCCACTATAGGACATAATACTGTGTGCAGGGGCCACTATGGGGGATAATACTGTGTTCAGGGCTACTATGGGGGATAATACTGTGTGCAGGGGCCACTATGGGACATAATACTGTGTGCAGGGCCACTATGGGACATAATACTGTGTGCAGGGGCCACTATGGGACATAATACTGTGTTCAGGGCTACTAAGGGACATAATACTGTGTGCAGGGGTCAGTATGGGGGATAATACTGTGTGTAGGGGCCACTATGGGGTATAATACTGGGTGCAGGGGCCACTATGGGACATAATACTGTGTGCAGGGGCCACTATGGGGATAATACTGTGTGCAGGGGTCACTATGGGACATAATACTGTGTGCAGGGGCCACTATGGGACATAATACTGTGTTCAGGGCTACTAAGGGACATAATACTGTGTGCAGGGGTCAGTATGGGGGATAATACTGTGTGTAGGGGCCACTATGGGACATAATACTGTGTGCAGCGGCCACTATGGGGGATAATACTGGGTGCAGGGGCCACTATGGGACATAATACTGTGTGCAGGGGCCACTATGGGGTATAATACTGAGTGCAGGGGCCACTATGGGACATAATACTGTGTGCAGGGGCCACTATGGGGTATAATACTGGGTGCAGGGGCCACTATGGGACATAATACTGTGTGCAGGGGCCACTATGGGGTATAATACTGTGTACAGGGGCCACTATGGGACATCATACTGTGTGCAGGGACCACTATGGGACATAATACTGTGTGCAGGGGTCACTTTTGGGGGATAATACTGTGTGCAGGGGTCACTTTTGGGGGATAATACTGTGTAGGGGCCACTATGCCACTATTTCTGAAGAATTCTTACTTTGGAGCATTTTTCCCCACCTGCCTTAAACATAAATATGAAGGGTTTGGTACAAAGTCAATGTTCTTTGTCATAACCCAATACTGTAGGGCTAGGAAATGGGCGATATCTAAGGCAAACATGTGAGTCAGGAGTTTCATTAATAGTTGGATATTATGACTAAAAATCATGGTAAAGAAGAGGACTAGGCGGTGGAGAATTTGTCGTCACAACCTGGGACATGGTGGGAGAGGGGAGGTTATTAAAAAGGGTTTATTGGGACGTATAAGCTTTAAAGGGGTTACATGGGGAAATTATTTTTTGAATTATTTTTTATTGAGGTTCTTTTTCATCCAAACCTTGGATTTCCAGGCTGATTCCAACTTGTGGTCACATGATCAAAACCAGCACCCGGCATCCAAGTGAAATTAGCCAATGCATTGGAATCTTCCATCTGGAGGGCACCATAAAATATCCATTATTCTCTCCTATTCACCACTGAATGGGCAAAGATCAGGACAGGTGGCACAGGTATGAGTCAGATGAATAGGCAGAAGTCAGGACAGGTGGCACAGGTACAAGTCAGATGAATGGACAGAGGTCAGGATAGGTGGCACAGAATGAGTCAACTAAATGGACAGAGGTCAGGAGAGGTGGCGCAGGTATGAGTCAGATGAATGGACAGAGGTCAGGAGAGGTGGCGCAGGTATGAGTCAGATGAATAGGCAAAAGTCAAGACAGGTGGCACAGGTACGAGTCAGATGAATGGACAGAGGTCAGGATAGGTGGCACAGATATGAGTCAGATGAATGGACAGAAGTCAAGACAGATGGCACAGGTTCATCGAAACACCCCATAGACTCATTAACTGGACCAGCACAGCAACTGCTTGAGGCGGCCATAGGGGGGTCCTGGTAGTTTAGATGTCATCACTTTTTTTGGACGGAAAGTTTCTTTTACCTTGATATTATATTAGCAAAAATACCATAGTTGGAGTTTCCCGGGAATCTTGCAAGCTTATAGCTTAGATACAAAGTGACTCATTGGCATTGAAGAATTCCTGAATATTCGAGTATGCAAAACATGAGACGCTAAATATTTTTGAGTGAAAATGTTCCCATGTCTTACACAGTAGGTGCACACCAGACGCGCTTGCCTTAGTTACAGGGATGTTTGACGTAGGATTTCTCCCCGCCATGTCTCGCTGTAGCTGGCACCTTGTATTTCATTAAAAACTAAATGAAATGTAAATACGGCTCAGACATCACCACGGAGGACTCATTTCATTTTTAATATTCTTTGAAAATGTCAAGGTCTAAATCTAGAACTTTCCATGAAGTGAAATTAAAGGGGTGTTGTGGTTCATTTGTTTTAACCTCTAGGCTGGCTCAAAATAATAAACACTATAGGGGTGTCCCATCGGAGGGTCTTTATTGTTCCCCAGTCATTGTTTGCCTTCAGCTTACGGGTGGCGGGGCACTGGGCCCAATGATGGTGGGGCTCTTCCAAAGTCCCATACTTTGAGTGCTGCCCTTCTGTTTTGGTGGTAGTTAGAAATTTCAGCTTTCTTAGGACACAGATAAAGTTAAATATAATAGTAGAGCACAAACTACTCTGTGCTTCACCATTCAGAACGCAGCAAGGAGGTGCGATGAGCTGCAGGCAGCTACATGGGTATGGTGTTAGGGGAGTGGTGACTGAGGGCGCATGGGGTTACATGATGGGACACTATAAGGGGGTCTTTAAATTATGTGGAGGGGAACTTATGAAACTTTTGATCAGGCCCAAACTAAAGTGTTAAAATGTCCCTGGTTCCATCTCTAAACAAGTCTGCCCATTGAAAACATCTTCACTGATATTAGTTGACCAAATTTTTTCATTCAGGCAATTAATTATATTTAGGCTAGTCTCCTTGTAACCCAATGGGAATGGATCTACTGTGATTTTGCTTGGGACTACGCCTAAGAGGTCCACTGGCTTTCACGCTTTAAGCTTGTACAGGGATCTACAGGAAACCCCCATGTGGCTACCCCTTGGAGTTGGCTCAGTTTAGTGATGACTGACTATGGCAGCTCAAGAAACCCTGGAATGAAAGGACAAACTAAAAAATAAGGCAAGTTGAGGTCAAAGCAGAAGGATTTTGTGCAAAATGGAATATAGGCAGATGGCAGGACAGGTGGCACTGGTACGGGTCAGATAAATGGACAGAGGTCAGGACAGGTGGCACAGATATGTGTCAGATGAATGGACAGAGGTCAGGAGAGGTGGCACAGGTACGAGTCAGATGAATGGGCAAAGATCAGGACAGGTGGCACAGGTATGAGTCAGATGAATGAACAAAGTTCAGGACAGGTGCCACAGGAATGAGTCAGATGAATGGGCAGAGGTCAGGACAGGTGGAACGGGTACAAGTCAAATAAATGGGCATAGGTCAGGACAGGTGGCACAGATGTGAGTGAGATAAATGGGCAGAAGTCATGACAGATGGCATAGGTATGAGTCAGATGAATGGGCAAAGGTCAGGACGGGTTGCCCAGGTACGAGTCAGATAAATGGGCAAAGGTCAGGACAGGTGGTACAGATACGACTCAGATGAATGGGCAGAGGTCAAGACAGATGGCACAGGTGTGAGTGAGATGAGTGGGCAGAGATCAGGACAGGTGGCACACGTACGAGTTAGATGAATGGGCAGAGGTCAGAACATGACAGAATGCAGAAAACCTTTACACAAACTAGCAAAGTAGGAAAATTGTAACTCAGCCACCCTCTCGTGGAGGAACATGCCTCATGAATGGTCTACACAAAAGGGAGTCCACTACAAATGGAGCTTGGTAGGCGGCTGCTCATGGGCATATAGGGGGAGCCAAACACAAAATAGTGTATAACAGTTGACCAGTTGTTACAGTAATCATCCCGTACCGTGCACAACCAGTGGGACATGGGTTCTGAAACCTCCAATGGGAACCAAACAATCCCACAATTCCTGCGGGGAATTCAAGGAAATTGAAACATTTGTTTCACCTTTCCAGATGTATCCTATAACTTATTTTGTGTAACTTGAATCCACTTTGAGATACGAATCTGCTTTTGCTTCGGTGGAACATCCCATTACGAAATTCTTCCAAGAACCCAAAACCACCTGACAATGAACTTGACAATATTTTCATGAGAAAACTATCAGACCTGATCACAATCTTGACTGTGAGGAACCCTCTACCTAAAATGAAAGGCGACTCCATAAATCTCTCCTCGCTATACTAAGTAACATACGACGATGAATAAGATCTTTTTTTTTTTTTTTGCAAATGTTGGCAGAAGCTGAGAAATTTCTGCCAAGTAATTCATGTAAGGATTAACGCTCAGCCTCGGTGGAATCGTTCTGTCTGAGTACTGTCCAAATGCCCTCCCCAAAATACAAAAGAAGCTACCTGTGGGATTAACTTCGGAAGACGGCAGTAGCTCGCAGGCTGTCAACATGACACGATACGTCGTCGCTGCTGTCCTCATCATCCTCTTTGTCGTTGATGCAAGAGGTGAGTTTTTTTTCCCCAAAAGCAATTATTTTTATGAGAAAATATTTATTGAATTTACGTTCTTCGCATTCCTAAAAACTTTTAATGTTTACGTAATTAAAATTGGGACATTTTTAAATTTTCTTGACTTCTTAAGTCTTAGCTGTTTTTGTGCAACCGATGCCAAGTCTTGTAGGATTTCGATGTGCTGTGTTGTCCATAGAGTACTCAGAAAACCCCCATACACTCAGGGAATTGACAGCCCAAAGATGTCTTAGGTTTTTTTTAATTTTTTTTAAATTTTTGCAGAATGTGTAGGGTGAACGGCCGATATTAGTCCTTGATGAAAATTTTCATAAGACGTTGGGAGGATGGGACAGTGCTTATTAACGGAAGAGAGGGGGAAAGAGGGAAAAGGGGGAGGGGAAATGCCCCTTTTTTACCTGTATTTGTTAAGAATTTTTCCAAAATTGTTATTTCTAAATAGTTACCGTCCTTTGTCATCAGAGTATACAGGATTCCCTCTGGTTCAGTGCCTGTTTACAATAAGTTCTTGAAGGATATTGTTCCACTTGTTGGTTTGGCCCACTCCTCCGCACTCCCTTTTTGGTCCAAGACCCAGAGGGAATCCTGTATATTGTGTATTGCCCAATCTTGGTTGATGCAAGGGGATTAGCTGCTGGTGCCACGTTTTTCATTCATATGCACTATCACAACATTTCAAGGTAAGAGGCCATCTATTGGTCCTATTAATTATCACCCACATCTGACCTACTACACCAGATCAGCGCTTGGTGCCTCTCCCTATTTTTGTAATCGGAGTAGTCACATGATGCTCTAATACATTGGTTACTACTTGACCCCCCTCACAGTTTCCAAGAAATAGTATAAACATTTTTTAAGACCCCTTATATCATGGGGAAATATCATCAGAGGAAAGTCAACAACAGGTCTCTAGTATCCCCATGTGCCAATATCTGGGCACAAATAATAGATGTTTTTGGGTATTGTACTGGTGACCTCAACTGTTTACATTAAACTCTCATGCAGCTGACACATCTTCCAACAGATTACCCCATCAATTTGGCCTATGATGGTAGCTCTATCCCCTAAAAACAAAGAGGTTGGACATTCAACAGAGTTCTACCTTATTTTCCCCAAAAATTGTTGCTATGAAAAAGTTGTGGGGCACTTATACCCATAAGATGGGTGGCTGACCCTGACAAAATTTTCAGGCTCCAAGAATTTTTCACCTACATTTACGGGGACCTTAAGACTTTTGAGGAAAATGTATTGAACCCGGCGCAAGAGAAAAGTGGGCCAATTGCCTAGGAGGGTCAATGGGGTTGCCGTTGTCATTGGGTTCATCGGTTACATTTCTGTATAATCTCTCGCTTTATTATTCCGGCTCTATTTAAGTCACGTTTCTGTTTTTCCCCATAGAGAAGGAATTAAGGTGTATGGATTGCCGCAGCGCTAAAACAGGTTTCTGTAAGGGTAAATCATTAAGATGTCCAGCAGGTTCAATAGGTTGTATAAAAACCTTGGAATTATCAGTCATTGGTGAGTATGTTGTGATTGGTTGTGATCAGATGGAATATTTCCGTTAACGTTAAGCCATATTCTGTAAAAAAAAAACATATGTGTTATTATATGGAATATTGTTTGGTAGAATGTCCTAAGTAGAGATGGGCAAACTTCTGAAGGTTCAGGAAGAAATTGTTCAAATATAGAACCGTAAGTGAAATTATTATACACTGGAGTCTCCTTAGACCACACAGTACAATAGGTGGAGGACTAGAGGAGGTTATTCTCACCTTCCTGGGTTGTCTTCTGGCCCCTTCCATCCTCGTGTCCCAGGGTTATTGCTGAGATCTATGATTGGGCCTTAGTGGTGACATGGGGCACGTCAACTTTTTGATCTGATCTTGAGGCCTGATCAAAGGCATCAGCGGTGATCCCCAGGGGCCTGACATCACCCAGGAAGCCAAAGAAGGACCTAGAGAAAATTCTGGATCTCCTCTACACCTATTATATTCTGGGATTTGAAGAAACCTCAGAGTATAATAATTTCCCTTGGAGTTTGGGTCAAACCCAAAACTTTTGGAAAATTCAGGTCAAATATGGTTTGATCCAAACTGGTTCGCTCATCTCTAGTCCTAAGATAAATAAAACATACAACTGGGACTATTTTAGGAGACCAAATATTGTGGATAATGTTTAGCTTTGTTTTCTCTGCGTAACTGGACACATACCAGTTGACCAAATTAAAATTCAGGCAATAGGAGTAGTCACCTCCAGAAAAAGACAAAGTAACAATCATGAGGCATTCTAAGAGACATAAAATTGAAATTGAAAATTGAAATTGAAAATTGAAATTTTCCAGAAAAAGTAACTTGCAAAAGTTTTCACAGGTTTGAAAAACAATGTTGCAAAGTGAGAAATCTGTATAAAATAGTGTTAATAGTTTAAAGAAATGTAATTCCCATCAATATTTGGTGTGACCTTTGCATTTTGGCGGAGGAGTCCTGGAAGTGATGATACGGCCCCAACAGATATAGCCCCAACATCTGCCCCAACATCTCAACATCATCCAGTCTGTCGGGGATGTCATGAAGAGACAGAAGAATTGGAACAAGTAGCATCCAGAGAAAATCTGTGCTTAGTTCTCCAACATGGTGGTGGGAACAACCTCTCTGCCCAATTCGCCAAAAACTGTCTGCAAGTACCGAGAAGAATTGGTGGTTACACCAAATATTGATGGAATTTATACTTCTCTTCTGTAAACTATTGAAACTTCAGCATTTTTTCCACACCAGCCTAAAATTTTCCACACCGTGTACTAGAATAAAGACGCAAAGTCAATTGAAAGGGTTGAGCAATCGGGATCGGGAAAGATCGGATCCCGATCGGCGATCGAGCAAATTTCATGATCGCGATCGGAATCGGCAGGAAAATGATTGAATATCAGATTTTAAAAATGATCTAAAATCTCAAGATTGGCTCAACCCTATTGTAGACTCCGTAGAACCACCAAGAGAGAAGACTTGGTGAAATTGGTCAATCCTCCTAATTTTGATAGGCCTGCCAAAAATTACTAAAAGTTAGACAAGTCAAGGACAAAATCACAAAACAACTCAGGTGAAAATTTGGTGTCATGTGAATTTGACTATTAGTTTACGTGGCCCGTTCTTAGACAATTTTAGGGGGCGTCACACTTGTGCCCTGTCTCATTCCGCTGGGTTTTCATCCTCAGCCCCAAAAAACTGGACAGGGGATGGATTCCTGGCAGTCAGCTTAAAACGCATTCATTTGAATGGGTGTTTAAAGGGAACCGCCGGTGTCCGCCTGCGGGCTCTCGACTGGGAAATCAATCTGCATTGTGTTTAATAGCTCCGTATTGAGTTGTTATGTGTCTTTTATCTTTTTTTACATGCAGGTAACAAAACTCATATGTCATTCTCCCGGGGTTGTAACAATGACCCCCATAAATGTGACAAACAGTTCAGCTTCAACAGTGGCGATAAACATAAGCAGATACGTATGATATCCGAGTGCTGTGATTGGAGTAATAACTGCAATAAGTGCAAGATAAGGGGTAAGTGCCCAGTCTTAATGGTCTGAGGAGGATAGACATTGAAGGCCTATGGCTAGGATACATCATGAATGTCCGATAGAGGGGGAATTCACTCACTGTTACCAGTAGAGGATGTAGACAGTTCTGGGTTTGTTACAAATTTTCCAAATTTTTTGGTTTGGCCCGGCTACAAAATGTTGCCGTTTGCCCCTTATGAACCACTATTATACCCAAGGGAGGTGGACAAACAGAATAAAGAGTTTTATACGCTTCTCCTGGGTTCTGTCATGGTAGCCAGTGGTCCTCCCGGCCTCTATAATCCTTCTGAATGAGTCCATGGACCACTGAGGCCTGTGATGGGGCCTGTGGTCACGATGCTTGATCTAATAGTAGCTGACCAAACAACTCACCGATATTCATCAATATTTGGTGAAACGCATCTCATGTCATCGTTAACCACAAAGCTCATTAGTTTATGCATTTACCTGCATTCTAATAACCAGTTGTAAGTTACTGTTAAAATAATCGAGCCCCCTGATCTGTGGGACCCCTACGCAGATACACATGTTGCACCAGTGGTATGTCTACCCCTGATTGTTACTCTGACGACCAGAATTGGACAATTCTACCCATCGGAGTCTTTATGTTGGGTTGTTATCGTCAATGGGCCATCATGCGTTTGGCAGGGCCATTGGTAAACAAGCACTTACCACCTAGTTCACCCTATGGCTATAATAGGTGCCTAGAGTCAGAGGAACCATCAACTGAAGGCTAGCCTAATTCACAGGGGCTACAGATCCACATAGAGTTCATCATTAGCTGATTTGACATCTTTATTAAATAAGTAGAGTGAGGAAAATGTCTCTTCTTTCAGTACCTCCATACAACAAAACCTTGAACAAATTAATTTGCCCCGTGTGCTATTTGCATGGCGACTACAATTGTGAGCACAAAAGCTACATGTACTGCAAAGGATATGAGACCGAGTGCATGGACATTGCCGCTACAATACACAGACAAGGTAAGAAAATAAGCTACATAGACAATATATTGGCCCATTACTCAGTCCATGAGGCAGCCAGGTATAATGATATTAAAGGGGCTGTCCAGGATTTTTGTTATGACATCCTTAAGACAAGCCAGAAATATCTGATTGGTGGGAGGTAGAGATGTGCGAACGCCGTTCGATCGAATAGGTGTTCGATCGAATACCAGGCCGCACATGCAGTAAAAATTAATGTCCCCTCCCACCTTCCCTGGCGCGTTTTTTGCACCAATAACTGTGCAGGGGAGTTGGGACAGGAACTACGACAACTGAGGCAGTGAAAAAAATTGAAAAAACCCATTGGCTTCCGAAATCAGGTGACCTCCCATTTATAAGAACGGCCGCCGCCCTATTCGTGTCATTTCAGTTTTGGAGTCATAGAGAGAGTGTGGTGTCAGACTCTCAGTGCGATACAGGGCTGTGGTTAGGCAAGAATTGTCAATAATAACAGCTCAGAGCTCAATAATCGCTAGTTAAAAAAATCATGCAGCGTAGCAGCAGGGGACGTGGGCGAGGACGTGGACGTGCATACCCAGCTGTATATCCACCCCACAGTCCAGGTACTGGAGAGGGGCGGCAGCAGTGCCTCTCGTCAGTAGCAGCAGAGGACGTGGACGTGCATACCCAACTGGGTGTCTAGTCCACAGTCCAGGTACTGTAGAGGGGATGTCACGAATGTCCTTCGTCATTATGAGCAGGGGACGTGGGCTAGGATGTGGATACCCAGCTGTATATCCACCCCACAGTCCAGGTACTGGAGAGGGGATGTCACGAATGTCCTTCGTCATTATGAGCAGGGGACGTGGGCTAGGATGTGGATACCCAGCTGTATATCCACCCCACAGTCCAGGTACTGGAGAGGGGCTGCCAGAAGCAGCAGGGGACATGGGTGAGGACATGGATATCCAGCTGGGTATCCACTCCATAGTCCAGGTACTGGAGAGATTCATCAGCAAACAATTTACTCCTCCTCCTACAACCCCAGCCCCTAATTCTGCATGTGAATTTTTTATTTATTTATTTTTTTTAATAAACCCAGGGGGTTGCAACTCAATTTTTTAGGGCTCCAGCCCAAGGGCCTGAAAATTAATGTTTTAGGGGTCACCCCAAGGGCCAAAAAATGAAACACTGCTGCTGCATGGCTCTAGTCACAAGAAGGGCATAAAACACTGCTTTCTAAAGGCTCCACTCACCCAAAGGGCCAACAAATCTCTGCTGGTGAAGGCTGAACTAAGTGACAGGGCCTAAAACTCTGCAGGTAGAGGGTGAAGTCACCTGAAGGGCCTCAATCTCTGCTGCGAGCTCAGCTTAAGGGCCTGGAACTTCGTTTGGAAGGGCTCATGTTAAGGGCCAGAAAAGTGAATTTTGGAAGGTCTCACCACATCACACACATCCACAATGACAGGTCAGGGGGGGACTGAAGGATTTACCATTGTCTATTCCATCTGTGTTTGTTATGGGGAACGTGATTTAAAGGGGGGCTTGGTAATGTTTGTTGAGCTTAAATTGGGGTTTGTGTCCATCCATTTGTAGAGTAAAGAAGGTTTCCAGGTATTTTCCCACTTTGATAGAGGTTGTAGTGAGTGTGTATAGTGTGTAGTTGTTAGGCTGTGATAGTGGGGTAATAGAGGGGCTTTGGTGTGTTAGATGCCCCCAGACATGCGCCCCCTGCTGTCCCAGTTACATTGCAGAGGTGTTGGCATCATTTCCTGGGGTGTCATAGTGGACTTGGTGACCCTCCTGAGTCGAATTGTGGGTTTCCCATGAAACGAAGCATTTTCTCCCATAGACTATAATGGGGTTCCATATTTGTTTGAATAGTCCAATATTGGGGGGCTATTTGAATCGAATATCGAATAGTTCACTGTTCGCTCATCTCTATTAGTAAGCCATTAAAAAAGGTATCAACTACTGAAGACTCTCAAGTTTTTTGTTTTTTATATTTCCATTGAGGTTTATGACATTCCCATAAATTGTATGTTTTCTTTTGACAGAATATCCAGAATTCATTTTCTCTGCCATGGGTTGCACCACTGAACACGGTTGTTCTTTGGCACCAAAGATGGCACCAACATCGATAATAAAATCTGCTCTAAAGTTTTCATGCAGTCCGGCAAAGCCTATTACTCACTAATAGAGGTTTCTACTCCGGTCTACTGTTGGTGACGTCCAAACAACCCGAGCTTTTTCGATTAAAGTCTAGGTCACCTCTTACGGGAGACAGAGGAGTCGTCTTATCTTTTGGCTTTGTACTCTGAGAATCATTAGATGAATCCACAAATTGGGGAAATTAATAATATCTATTCTTTCTGTAATAAATTGCCAATAAAAAAAAAATAAAATGATCACACAGTGAGCCAAAGAGCTTGAAGGTACAGTGCCACCATGATATTATACTCACCGGCCTAAATGTGACATAAATAGTGCCGCAATAAGGAGACGTAGAGGTACATAGGCGTGGGCAAAGCTAAAAAATCAACTGGGCAGTGACAATTGGGTTTGGAAGTCACTGGGACCGTCAGAATATGTAGAACAGGGAATCTATCTACAGATGTAGCAAAGTTTAACTTGACTGGTAACAAATGTTACATTGACAGGCTTTAATTGGCTTTTATTGTATTAAGCTACAATTAGAGATAAGTGAGCCAAATCGTAACAATAGTGGTTCGGTTATGGCAGGTAAGGTGTTTAAGAACTAAATGATATCTGTTACCTTTCCTGGGCTCCGCCACAGGATCCTCCAATGTTCTGGTCATCTTCTGGGATCATTTGTCATCTTAAAGGGGTTGCCAGGGTATACAATTGCCCAAAGATGCTGAGAACTCGTCCCTGTGCTCCGGGGTCTCCCACTGAGGTCTGTTCCTGCTGGATCCGGGGTCTCGTGGCTTCAGTGGCACAAGGAAAGACAAGGGACATCCCAGGTGACATGTGCGAGTGATGTCCTGGCTCCTTTACTTCAGGACTTCCACCAGAATAAACACCTTTCCTGGCCTCCTTGCGCTAACCTGTATATCCTGGACAACCCCTTTAATTATTTTATCGAGCCCCCTCGTCTCGCTGCAGAGGGCTGTGATTGGACCTCGGCTCGATGGCACCAGAACAGGGGTGCCAGGGAGGAGCCCCGGAAAGATGAGCAGTGCTATTCCTTATTATTATACACCTTCCCTGCCCGCTGGTTATTATACTGCGGGTCCTGACAATTATACGTAACCTCCTGACAAAAAAAGTTTGAACCAAAAAAGTTCAGTCGGAAACTAATTTTTTGCCGAAACCTCACAAATATTTGTTCATCGCTAGTTAAAATTTAAGTTAAGGTTTGCTACCTATCCTTTCTATTGCACATCCAATATAATATAATATAACATAATATACAGCTGGGCTGTATATTATAAGGCTCTGCCATAGCAGGGCGGTATACTATAAGGTTCTGCCATAGCAGGGCGGTATACTATAAGGCTCTGCCATGGCAGGGCAATATACTATAAGGTTCTGCCATAGCAGGGCGGTATACTATAAGGTTCTGCCATAGCAGGGCGGTATACTATAAGGTTCTGCCATAGCAGGGCGGTATACTATAAGGCTCTGCCATGGCAGGGCAATATACTATAAGGTTCTACCATAGTGGGGCGGTATACTATAAGGCTCTGCCATAGTGGGGCGGTATACTATAAGGTTCTGCCATAGCAGGACGGTATACTATACGGTTCTGCCATAGCAGGGCGGTATACTATACGGTTCTGCCATAGCAGGGCAGTATACTATAAGGCTCTGCCATAGTGGGGTGGTATACTATAAGGTTCTGCCATAGCAGGGCGGTATACTATACGGTTCTGCCATAGCAGGGCGGTATACTATAAGGTTCTGCCATAGCAGGGCGGTATACTATAAGGCTCTGCCATAGCAGGGCGGTATACTATAAGGTTCTGCCATAGCAGGGCGGTATACTATAAGGTTCTGCCATAGTGGGGCGGTATACTATATGGTTCTGCCATAGCAGGGCGGTATACTATAAGGTTCTGCCATAGCAGGGCGGTATACTATAAGGCTCTGCCATGGCAGGGCAATATACTATAAGGTTCTACCATAGTGGGGCGGTATACTATAAGGCTCTGCCATAGTGGGGCGGTATACTATAAGGTTCTGCCATAGCAGGGCGGTATACTATACGGTTCTGCCATAGCAGGGCGGTATACTATACGGTTCTACCATAGTGGGGCGGTATACTATAAGGCTCTGCCATAGTGGGGCGGTATACTATAAGGTTCTGCCATAGCAGGGCGGTATACTATACGGTTCTGCCATAGCAGGGCGGTATACTATACGGTTCTGCCATAGCAGGGCGGTATACTATACGGTTCTGCCATAGCAGGGCAATATACTATAAGGTTCTGCCATAGCAGGGCGGTATACTATAAGGTTCTGCCATAGTGGGGCGGTATACTATACGGTTCTGCCATAGCAGGGCAATATACTATAAGGTTCTGCCATAGTGGGGCGGTATACTATATGGTTCTGCCATAGCAGGGCAGTATACTATAAGATTCTGCCATAGCAGGGCGGTATACTATAAGGTTCTGCCATAGCAGGGCGGTATACTATAAGGTTCTGCCATAGCAGGGCGGTATACTATAAGGTTCTGCCATAGCAGGGCGGTATACTATAAGGTTCTGCCATGGTAGGGCAATATACTATAAGGTTCTACCATAGTGGGGCGGTATACTATAAGGCTCTGCCATAGTGGGGCGGTATACTATAAGGTTCTGCCATAGCAGGGCGGTATACTATACGGTTCTGCCATAGCAGGGCGGTATACTATACGGTTCTGCCATAGCAGGGCAATATACTATAAGGTTCTGCCATAGCAGGGCAATATACTATAAGGTTCTGCCATAGTGGGGCGGTATACTATATGGTTCTGCCATAGCAGGGCAATATACTATAAGGTTCTGCCATAGCAGGGCGGTATACTATAAGGCTCTGCCATAGCAGGGCGGTATACTATAAGGTTCTGCCATAGCGGGGAGGTATACTATAAGGTTCTGCCATAGCAGGGTGGTATACTATAAGGTTCTGCCATAGCGGGGAGGTATACTATAAGGTTCTGCCATGGTAGGGCGGTATACTATAAGGTTCTGCCATAGCAGGGCGGTATACTATAAGGTTCTGCCATAGCGGGGAGGTATACTATAAGGTTCTACCATAGCAGGGCAATATAATATAAGGTTCTACCATAGCAGGGCAAGATAATATAAGGTTTTGCCATAGTGGGGCGGTATACTATAAGATTATGCCCTAGATGGGTTCTATATTGTAATGTTCTTCCACAGTGGGGCTCTATATTATAAGGTTCTGCTATATCTGGGCTGTATATTATAAGGTTCTGTCATGGTTCTGCCATAGCAGGGTGGTATAATATAAGGTTCTACCATAGTGGGGCTCTGGGTTATAAAGTTCTGCCATAGATGGACAATATGATATAAGGTTCTGCCATAGCGGGGCTCTAGATTATAAGATTATTCCCTAGCTGGGCTCTATATAATAAGGTTCTGCCATATCTGGGCTCTATATTATAAGGTTCTGCCATATCTGGGCTCGAAGGTTCTGCCATATCTGGGCTCTATATTATAAGGTTCCGCCATGGCTGGGCTCTATATTATAAGGTACTACCATATATGAGCTGTATATTATTAGGTTCTGCCATAGATGTGCGGTATTTTGTAAGCTTCTGCCATAGTGGGGTTGTATATTATAAGCTAGTACCATAGATGAGCTTGTCACATATTTCTTCATGGTCACCACTAGGGTTGAGACGATGTTTTGCCATGGACACACTTCCATTGATTTCAATAGGACAGCTGCCTACATCTTTGCATATTTTTCCGCCTGATATTTGGGAAAAAAATAATTGATATCTGATTTCCTGAATTCTTGCTGCGGATCTGCGGCATGTAAAATTCAGCAGGTCAGTCTAGTAACAGATTTTTCTGACCCCCCCAACAATCAATAGCATGGCGGTCTCTGAGTGCCCCATGTGAGTGACGTGTGATCATATACCATTCACTTCTATGAGAACTATGCTACCACGTCAGTCCCCTAGACGTCAATGGCATGGTGGCCAAGCGTGTCCACTACCTCTCTATTCACATGGGTTCTCGGACAGCCCGATTCTCATGGTGGCTGGGGTCTGACCACAGGGAACCCAGCAATCTGACCATTATACTATATCTTGCTTGAAACTGGGGTTTTCCAAACTAAAACTATTGCTTACCTATCCTAAGGATATCTGATTAGTATCGGTTTGGTAGGGGTCTAACACCCAGGACCCCCACCGATCAGCAGACAATACACAGAGAATGGAGCAGGAAGCAGACAGCTCGGTTCTCCCTCTAGTGGCCAGACTAGCGCTGTCTGCTTCCTACTCCATTCTCTGCGTATCAGCTGATCAATAGGGAGTGAGTGATCAATGTCTACTTTGGATAGATCATCAATATTTTAACCTGGAAATCCCCTTTTAAAGTCAAATTTTGGGTTGTTTCTCTGTTAGCTTTGCCTAGTCTAGGTGCTTAGAACAGTCCTGACTGCGGAGGTTACATTTACATGTCTGACTATAATATCATGGACTCTCTGTATTCTCTGTGTTAAAGTAATAAGGAATGGGATGACAATGGCGGCATGTGTAGTGTGTATGACAATAAAACTCAAGCTATCAGCAATCTTAGGCTACTTTTCTTGACTGTGTAGCGCGATCTCCTTCCATGATGTTGTGTGTTCCGGCTCCTTGCTAAATTGTGTATTTTAGTAGTTTTTATATCCAGGAAATTCTTGCAAAAATTCTAAAACCTAAGGTTACATTCACACCAACAAAAGCGGACAAAACCGTCACTTGGGTTGAGCCGATCTTGAGATTTCAGGATCTTTTTCAAAATCCGATTTCCAATCATTTTCCAGCCGATCCCAATCGTGAAATTTGCTTGATCGCCGATCGGGATCCGATATTTCCTAATCCCGATTGCTCGACCCTATCTGTGACCACTAGGGTTGAGCGATCAGGATTGGAAAACATTGGTTTCGATCCCTATCTTTTTGGCGGGAACTAGGTCTCACGTTAGTTCCCACAATGCTTGGCTACTGGCCAATCATTGGGGGAAAAGCAAAAATGTTGTTAGCTTTGCATCAGCAACTTCCTAGGGGGGTTGGTGGGCTTTTACAGTTGCCCATTTTAAGGGTATTTTTGTACACAAGAATGAAAGGCTGCCTTGTTTTCACTGAAAATTTGCAAACCTCCCCAAAAAAATTGCAAAACAAAATTTCTAGTTGTGGTGATGCTGCAGATTTGCCACATATTTAAAGGGTTGTCCCATGAAAAGCATCCTATCTATACTGCTTATGTGGATTTAAGACTTTTCCTAAATACATTGCTTTATCAAAACTGCTTTGTTTGGCCGCTATCTTAATTTATTCACTTCATTGTTGACACTGCGTTTCTATGGCCACTGGGCTAAGTGACGTAGCTGCCTGCTCTCACGGGGGGAGGCGCTGACAAGCAATGGAACTCCTCAGATAGGGGAGGGGGGAGGTGAGGGCTCCGGGATTACTGTGCTGTCTATCTTCAGCTTTTCCACTTATCAGCCGGTTTAATTGAATTTGGCTGATAAGGGCTGAGATAAGGAGTCCGTTACCTCTGTATGTAATGCAAGCTGACTCAAATCCAGCTCTGCTACATCAGTTTCCACATCAGCTTTATACTGTGGCAATGCATTTATAACCAATCCCTCATTACTGACTGCAAACATACCAGATACCAGAGCAAGTGAAACCCCGCCCACCAATGTGCCGAAAAATCCAGGAAGTGAAGAGAGCACAGAGCCCTGCAGGCTGCAGAACAAGAGTTATGGGAATATCTTTAACACTTCGCATTGCAAAAATTGAAATCCACAACTAAAATCTGCAGCATGCAAACCAGGGATTTATTATCTTCTAAGGCTGAATTGACATGGGGTTTTTGGCTGGATTTTGACGCGGAAAGCCACCTCAGAATCTGGACTAAAAAAACAACTCCCGTGACTAGCCACGATAGTCGCAGCATTCCGCTCCAGATTAGGCCCAAATGAATGGTCCTAGTCGGGAGGGAGTGTCGGGCCGCGGATTCCACAGTTCATTCTACCATGAAATCTGTGGCAAGAACAGACAGGTCGCTTCTTTTTCCACAAGCAGGAAGAAACCTCTCGCGGAAAAAGGTAGTGAACGGCTCCCATTTTGGTCAAGTCCATTAAACTCTGTGTGTATGAATTGAGGAAGCCATCATCATCATCTCCGGTTTTCACAGATTCTAGACGGTTGATCTGTTTTCAGCCATGGTCACCACACATCATGTCTATAAAGTTATCAGGATCGTGTACTGTCCATGGAGAACATAGAGAGGAGACATCTTTGAAAAATGGACACATGAATGACCCTTACGGCTAGGTCTGTGTGTGCCGGAATTATAGTGCGTGCACCAGACTATAGTACAGGACGGTGTGTGTATGGCAGGGGGAGAACTATAATGTTAGGTGTACCTCTCCCGGCATACAGGTGAAACTGGGTTGTACGATTCTAGCCTAAAGCTACATTCATACGACAATCTAAAGACCTTGTGACTTTACACAACAGCATTAAATTCAGTGTCATGACCATAATTTTGACTATCTGTTGTCACTAGGGTTGAGCGATCGGGATCGGAAAAGATCGGATTCCGATCCTGATCTTTTTTGGCGGGATCGAGGTCTCATGTTAGTTGCAACAATGCTTGGCTACTGGCACTGGCCAGTAGCCAAGCATTGTGGGAACTAACGTGAGACCTCGATCCCGCCAACAAAGATTGGGATCGGAATCCAATGTTTTCCGATCCTGATCGCTCAACCCTAGTTGTCACAGATAGGGTTGAGCGATCGGAATCAGAATAGAACGGATCCCGATCGGCGATCGAGCAAATTTCACAATCGGCATGGGCTGGAAAATGATCGGAAATCGGATATTAAAATCGATCCTGAAATCTCAAGATCGGCTCAACCCCAGTCACAGACCCTCAAAATATATGTCATGGCCTATGTTTTTCCTTTTTCACGGATCCTTCCATATGCTCAAAGGAATGGGGGAATCCGTGAAAATGGGCGCACCTCAAGTGAAAATTTGAAGGCTACATTCAGATGACTGACGTGCTGTGAAAAACGTCCCAAGCAATGGCAACTGATCCTGCAAAAACTAAGTCCTCACAAAGCTCTATCAATAAAAAAAATGGAAAAAAATATGACTCTCGGAAAATACCAATACATAAAAAGGGGGCTACATTTCCCCCATGCAAGGTATGGAATTAAAATGTCTGCCGATTTTTTCAGTCTATGGAAATAAAACTGAAAAAAAAAAAAAAAAAAAAACGCAACAAAACTACTATGTGTATAATAAAGGGGGAAAACAGCCAAAAAAAATCATTAAAAAATCCTCGCAATTCTGACGTTTTTTTCTGCCATCTTATAGAAAAAAAAATGCAAATCTTTGTGCTAGAGAGGACCTTTCACCTCCTCCACCAATTCAAGTTTTTTAATATCTCTTAATAGTTGTTGCTCTACTGATTCCAACACGATTGACATTTTCTCTGTAGCCTTCATCGTTCCTTGGGCAAAAAGTGCAGATAGTTTTGGTGCCTGACGTGCTACTTAGGCTCTATACTGTCAGGTGGGCGGTGTCAGATAGGATTATGACTCAGAGCTCCAATCAGAGGCAGCCAGTGTCATAACTCAGAATCACACCCACTTGTCTGCTCCTGCCGGACCCCGCCCTCCTGACAATAGAGTATAAATAGCATATCAGGCACCAAAACTAACAGTATTGATTGCTCAGGAATGACGGGGGCTGGAGGAAAAACTGCAACTGTGCTGGAATCAGTGGAGCAAGTCTCATTAAAGGATGTAAAGAACTCAAGTTGTTGTAGATGGTGAAAGGTTTAGCCTCAAATTGACCAATTGTATACCAGAAACTCACTCTTGTAGTGCCTTGCAGTGTCCTAGGCACTCTGCAGTGAGAACTTATGGATGATCAGGTATAAAGACAACGGAATTCAATGATATCGACCACAATACACATTGACAGTTATACCTAGTACCTGTTCCCAGAGGTGGGGCATAAATCTCCTAGGCCAGGGGCCACACGGTGGCTCAGTGGTTAGCACTGCAGCCTTGCAGCACTGGAGTCCTGGTGTTCAAATCCCGTCAAGGGTAAAAAACCATCTGCAAGGAGTTTGTATGTTCTCCCCGTGTTTGCATGGATTTCCATCCCATATTTCAAAGACATACTGATAGGGAAAAATGTACATGGTGAGCTCTATGTGGGGCTCACAATCTACAAAAAAAAAAAAAAAAAAAAATCTCCTGGCCCCCATTGCAAAATCAGCAATGGGGCTCTCTGCTTAGGGTCACATACACGCGCTACTTCTCCAGGCGAACTTGCCGATTCAACTGGTGCAACATGCTTGGCATAGCTACTATACTCTATACCCACCAAATTTGGCATTTTGCGGGCCCGGTTCTGGGACATCCACAGAGAGTCTGAAGAAGGTCTTGGTTTTAGCCTGAAAGAATGTTTTCCTCTACAACGATTGCACTTGTGAGAAATAAAGAGAAAAAACATTTGCACATTCCGGTGGGATGTCCATCTTTACACTATTGGCTATGGGTGGGGACCTTAAAGGGGTTGTCCCATCACAAGGATCCTATCTATACTGATAGTTTATGTGGATTTTTTTAAACACATTGCTTTATCAAAACTGCTTTGTTTGGCCGCTATCTTCATTTATTCACTTCATTGTTTACACCTTGTTTCTATGGCACTTGGGATTATCTGCTCATTTGTCAAGTGATGTAGCTGCCTGCTCTCGGGGGGAGGGGCTGGGAGCAGCTCTGAGCTGGTTGTGTCTGATAAGTAGCGGAGCTTCTCACATAGGCGAGGTGAGAGCTCCGGGATTTCTGAGCTCTTATCAGTCAGTTTAATTGAATTTGGCTGATAAGCGCTGAGATAGGGAGTCCGTTACCTCTGTATGTAATGCAAGCTGACTCAAATCCAGCTCTGCTACATCAGCTTCACACTGTAGTAATTCATTTACAACCAATCCCGTGCAAGTGAAACCCCGCCCACCATTGTGCTGAGAAAAGGAGGAAGTGAAGAGAGCACAACAGCCTGCAGGTTAGTGAACAAGCGTCATGGGAATACCCCTTTAAGCTCACACGGTCCAGAAACCACAGCTGCATCCCAAATCCTGACAAAAAGACGGCCCCTATTGAAATCAATGGAAGCCATTTGTTCCGGCTTTCGGAAAAAGAAGCGAGTTGCCCATTCTTTCATTCATCCGCCTGAAGACATTCCCTCCCGACTAGTTCCATTCATTTGGGCCTAATCCGGAGTGGACTGTGTGACTGGATGCCGGTGCACTGTATGGGCATCCAGTCGCAGCTACCTGTATTTTGTTCCAGAACCTCCACCTCAAGTTCCGGAAAAAAAACAAACATGTGAACTTACTCTTAGGCTAGTGGTGTTAGAGGACTGTCTACGTAGGACATGTTCACATGGCACATTCTAATTAGCATTAGGCTACCTGACACATTTTTCACGCTGTTTTTCTATTGTATCCATGCTAACAATTGCTATGGAGTCGAGGATCGGTTCTGGTCCCCCAGTGCTGTCATCTATTAAACGAGTCTCCAATCACCAGGACCGCAGGACCACGACACTCCGTCTTCCTGCTGATGCTCGCCGTTTATGTATCTTTTTTGTAGGTGACATTTACTTTTTGGACTAACTAAATTAAAACTTTAACTTTTAATTAACTAAACGAGTTCCTGCCAAGTGGTAAATACATTGTCTATTGACTTGAGCCGTATGTTCCTGTTATGCCGGTTCTGAGATATCGTCTCAGTGAGGTTTTTGGTTTTTTTTTTGGTTATTCGTATAGCCTTGTGTGCAAATCTGCCAAAATTCTGCAAGAGTTTGCAAGACTATGAAAACTGCAAGAGCCAAGGAAGCCCAGGAGCCTGCACGGGATCTGCCTTATGGGGGAACCTGTCCATATACTGTAGGACAGACTTAAAAGGAATACATTAGGGTTGAGCCGATCTTGAGATTTCAGGATCGTCTTTAACATCCAATTTCCGATCATTTACCATTCGAACCCGATCCCAATTCCGATCCTAATACAGTCAATGGGATTTTTTTTATTGATCGAAGATTTTAAAAACGATCCTATTCACTACACAGCATGGAGTCCAAAAATTGAACGCTTTAATATTTGGACTCCATGCTGTGTAGTGATTAAAAAAAAAATCCGCTGGCTACCTAGTCCCCCCTGGTGTCCACTTACCTGCACAGATCACTGCCGCTGCCGCTCCCCGTTCTTCTCGCACCTCTTCTCTCTTATTCACATGCCTTCAGAGCGCCTCCTCCCTAGGCTAGTGTTAGAGAATCTGGGAGTAGGCGGGGCTTGTTGTGGCTTAGGAGAGTATGGGCGGGTACAGGGCAGGGAGATATAAGTGCATCACTCACGTCTACCCTCCCAGTTCTGCCCACACTCTCCTAAGCCACAAGCCACACCTTCTTCCAGCATCTCTAACTCTAGCCTAGGGAGGCGGGGGCACACACGACGCTCTGAGATGAGAGAGAAGAGGAGCGAGAAGAACGGGGAGCGGCAGTGGATCTGTGCAGGTAAGTTGAGCAATCGGGATCAGAATTCTGTTCCCGATCTTTTTTAGGCAAGATCGGAACACGATCGCAAAATTTACTCGATCGCCGATCGGGATCCGATCTTTTCCGATCCCAATTATACATTCATATAATATATTTCCTACGGCTGAATAGTTATTCAGGTATGTGTCCACGAAACGCAACAATATGAGATCTATTCTGTTCTCTCCTTAAATTCCTCCAGTCACATTTAGGGCTAGTTCACACGGAGTTCCGCGTGAACACATTCCGCTCCGAATTAGGCCCAAATGAATGGGCCTAGTCCGGAGGGTGGTGTCGCCAAACAGACACCACAGATGAATCAGCTGTGGAATACGCCTGAAGAAAGGGTAGCTTGCTCACGGAAAAAGGATATGACCAGCTTCCATTGATTTCAATGGGAGGAGGCAGGATTTTGATGCAGATTCTGCGTCAAAAGCCTGACCATTTTGCCCCATGTGAACTGGCCCTTATTCCTCCCACTCTCTACTAATAATAATAATAATAATAATAATAATAATAATAATAATAATAATATCACTACTGCTACTAATAATAGCTGGGCCTGTTTCTATGGGAGAATGAGACAGTTGTAAAGCGGATTCTCTTGTACTTGCTGTGTGCAGGGCAGCTCCAGCCAATCACAGAGAAGACTACAAACTAAAGTCTGCAGAGGGGAAAACTGCTAAAACAGTCTGCAGAGGGGAAAACTGTTAAAACTGCAGATCATAAATCATATAATAGTCAGAAGTAAGTAAAAAATTAAATAAAATCAATAAATGCATACACATCTGTAAGGGCAGACCTCAGAAGATTCAGCTTCAGATGGTTCAGTCCAAAGATTGGTTTCAGGTTGAATGACAATGATCCTCAGCTCACCCAGTGTGACAGCTAAGGCCTAATTAAAGGCCTCAGTGGTGTCCCAGGCACATGACATCGCCCAAAAGAGGATCCATAGAGAGCCACGAATAGAAGAGGCCCAGAACATTCGGAGGACCTAAACCTGTTATAGTCTGGAGTCTGAAGAGACCCCAGTGTATAATAATATTACGGTTCATGGGAGATGAACTTGCAAAAGTTTTAAACTTTTGGAATATTTGGAGCCAATCGGTTTGTCCATCACTAACCGAGTCTGAATCACATTCGGTATAGAAATTACTTTGTTCCAGCAAACAACATAAGAGGATCGGTGAGAAGCGAATCTCCCGTATAGATGTCATTCATCTTCAATTCTATTGTTAAAAATAATCCCTTAGCGCCATCTACTGATCATACACAGGGTTGGACCCAAATCGTTTTCATCGTTTCCAATTATTTAATGCGACAGTCCAGTTAATGCAGCAGGTAATAGGTCATTTTTACTTACTTATCCCTTCTACTGCCCACAGCCACCTCTGCGGAGGTTGCGGCATTAGGAGGCCATACAGTGACCCAGTGGCAGAGTAACGAGGTGGTAGCAGCCTTATGAGGAGGCCACAGAGTGGCAAGGTGATATAATGTGGAGGTAGCAACAGTCTTAGGAGGCCATACAGTGGCAGAGTGAGGTTGTGGCAGTGGCCTTAGGAGGCCATACAGTGACCAATGACAGAGAGTGGCGAGGCAGCATGGGTCATTTAATCTGATGCATCAGGCATTGGTGGGTGGAAATCCCAGCTGATCCACGCCTAATTCATCTTCACAAAGGTCAGTCTCTACAAATTTTGGTTGGACAGGTGAGTTTTCCTTGGGGTAACTATGGCCCCCGCACTAAACACCCGTTCTGATGCCACACTACTGGCCGGGCAGGACAGCTTTTCCAGGGCAAACTCGGCCAATTGCGGCCACAAATCCAGTTTGGCTGCCCAGAAGTCCAGCCGATCTTTCAGGACGGGTGGCAGGGTGCACTCTAAGTATGACACCACCTGCTGGTGCAAATTCTGCTCTGTTTGTAACTGCTGATGAGCAGCTTCATCACTATGTGGCTCAGGCTGCTGCTAATGGAGTCCATAAAGCTCCTGCCACCCCCTCCCACAGCTGCCATGCCTGTGTAAGTTGACCGCTCAGGGTTCCCCCTGTAGGACATGCGAGAGGATGGATGATGGTGTAGATAGGCAGCGACCAACTTGCTACATATTATATCTCTTTAGTAGTTCGGATTGTCCTCCCTCTCAATGGGTGTAAAAAAGGCCCCCATTTTTTCCCGGTAGCGAGGGTCTAAACATTGCAGAGAGCCAGTAATCATCCCAATTGGGACTGGCTACATCGTCATCCGATAATGCCTCCAGGTCACTAATGTCCTCTATAACAGTCTCTAAGTCACAAACCTGACCAAACTAACAACTTTTTGAAAATTGACATAAAGACAGGAGATATTTTTGTTTCACCATTTTAATGTGATTGGATTTATTTCATATTAAGCTGCAAACCTGAGAAATTCTTCTGACGTGTATCAGTCACTATACATGACCAGCTTGCGGTTACGGGTTATGCTCGGAGGTTCCTCTTACTCTTCCTCTTCGTACACGGTACCAGTTCTGGGTCGCTGCAGGTAAGTTCTAGTTGTTTTATGTCTTTAGCTCCCAGCAGAAGTCCGAATCCTAACAAACATCCGCCCTTGGTGACGCAGCCTTGCACAGATGCCGGTTGTATTGAACCATCTACCAAAACACAAGAATTAGAGATGAACGAACAGTCAAATATTCGATATTCGTTTTGAGCAGCCACTCAATATTCGACTAATTGATCGAATATGGAACCCCATTATAGTCTATGGGGGAAAATGCTTTGTTTCAGGGGATCCCACCATTCGACTCAGGGGGTCACCAAATCCACTATGACACCCCAGGAAATGATGCAAACACCTCTGGAATGACACTGGGCCAGCAGGGGGCGCATGTCTGGGGGCATCTAACACACCAAAGCCCCTCTATTACCCCAACATCACAGCCTAACAACTACACACTATACACACTCACTACAACCTCTATCAAAGTGGGGAAATACCTGGAAACCTTCTTTCCTCCCCAATTAGATGGACACAAACCCCAATTTAAGCTCCACAAACATTACCAAGCCCCCCTTTATATCACATTGCCAATGACAACTACAGATGGAATAGACAATGGGAAATCCTTCAGTCCCCCCTTGACCTGTCATTGTGTGTGTGTGTGTGATGTGGTGAGACCTTCCAAAATTCACTTTTATGGCCCTTAACATGAGCCCTTCCAAATGAAGTTCCAGGCCCTTAAACTGAGCTCCAGCAGAGATTGGGGCCCTTCAGGTGACTTCAGCCTCTACCTGCAGAGATTTAGGCCGTTATAGTGAGTAGAGCCTTGCACCAGCAGTGTTTTTGGCCCTTGGAGTGAGTTGAGCCTCTAACCAGCAGAGTTGGGGGTATCAGGGTGGATTGATCCTAGTAGGATCAGAATTGTGCAGCGCTGATGGAGGAGGAGTATGAGGAGGAGGAGGAATTGGAGAGCTGGAGCACACACCTGCAACTTCATGTCATGGTACTTGACACCAGTGGACATGAAAATGTTGGGTCTATCCAGTGGCTATTCAGTTTTATGAGCATTAGCCGGTCAGCACTGTCAGCTCACAGCCAGCTACGCTTATCCGTAATTATGCCACCGGCAGTGCTGAAGACCCTTTCGGAAAACACGCTGGCGGCAGGGCAGGAAAGGACCTTCAATGCGTACAGCGCAAGTTCCAGCCACAAATCCAACTTGGAGACCCAATAAGTATAGGCCGCAGAGGGATCGGAGAGGACAGAGCTGGGGTCAGCCAGGTACTCCTGCAACATGCGCATATACTTATCCCTCCTGGTGACACTAGGCCCCTCAGTGGTGGTACTTTGGCGAGTGTGTGCCATTAACGTGTCCCAGACCTTGGAGAGTGTGCCCCTGCCGGGTGTGGACCGGATGACAGTTTGTCGCCTGTTGGAGGAACTCTCCTGTGTGCCACCAAACGAGAGTTGATGGAAACATCTCCATCATATTCTGCACCAGTTGCTTGTGGCAATCACTCATGCGACTGGCCCTCCCCTCTACCGGAATAAAATTACAAACATTATTTTTATACCGGGGGCTCGAGGATTGCAAAAATCCAGTAGTCATTGCTCTCCAGGATTTTGACAATGCATTTGTCAGTTGCAAAGCACTCCAACATGTATTCAGCCATGTGTGCCAGAGTGTTACTTGGTGTCACTTGGCTGCCCCCACCGGAATGCTCACTCTCCATTTCCTCCTCCTCCTCCATTTCGCCCCAACTGTGCAGCAGCAATGGGACGCAATAAACTTCCCCGCTAGCCTCCTGTGTGACAATGAGATTTGCCACTTCGTCCTCATTAATGGGAATTTCTACAGACGACTTACCAGCGAGCTGAATTATTCCTCTATAGTTCACACACTCCGTCTCTGCACCTCTACACTTGACTTTACCCATCGGTATACATCCGTCCGTAGTGCTGTTACTATAACACGCATCGCACTGATAACCGTTCTCCTTTCCCAGAGATTCACAGTCGACTGTAAAACAAAGTCATCAGATATTTTCTTATCAGAATTTCAAGAAGATCTTCAGGTTCCTACTGAGTGTCTGTTCACCAGGTTGGTTCTGACACGGGCTCTGGGATGCCACACCAAAATCCACAACCCATGCACATGAAAGAGGTTTCTACAACCCCAATCACATGTACCAAACATTACAGGAAAAAATTTATGTAAAGTCCTGGAAAAAAACAGGCTGCAAAAATTATTGCATGCTACATATTTTACTAGGAAAACACAAGGACCCACTATAAAGTTCTACATGTACTGGGGAACTTGTGATGGGCTTGTGCTAAGAGACAGAAGCCAAATCGGAACAAGAAGAGTTGCAGTGTGAAGAATGAGGACAGGGCAAAGCGATACAACCCGGGCCGGGCCGCTGTCTGTAGTTCACCTAGCGAATGTTTGCTTAAAATATAACCAGTGGCTTGTAACCGGCAACATGGTTTTATGGGTCACTACACTGGTGGTAACAAGCCAAAGACTATACTCAACCAACCATCCAATATCTGAACTGGAAACACCAGTGACCTAACCTGGAGTTCCACCATCACCTAACCCAAACATATGGACCCTAATGGCAAGTGATTGGCTTCTGTTGTATTAGTAGCCCATTAGTAGCCTGAAGGACTCTCTGGTGCTCTGGTTGGCCCGGTCTACTGACCCCTAATACCATATGTGCTCCAGATTTATATTACGACCTATAGTAATGCCAATAAGAAGCTCTATTATGTGTCATGTTGGCTATTTGATCATTGTAGCCCCTTACTCTTAGCAGCACTGGCTACATTTGCACTTACTTCCATAGGAAAGATTGTCGTTGCTGAGGTTTCCCGTAGCGCACTGAGAGCTGACCCGGACAGTTAAGCCGCGTTCGGTGGAGACAGAGAAGCAGCCATTACAAGTCGCGTTATCTCCGCACGATTTCCTTATTGATCTATATTCCTTATCATCTGGAAGAAGAACAAGCCTGGTCATTTCCTTACAGCTCAGCGCCAATGTTACAGTGTGTCCGCTTCAGGATTTAGGAAATGTTTTTTTTTTTTTTTTTTTCCACCAGCACAGTGTATGCACCTTGAAAAAACTGCTAGTGGTTTTTCCACATGGTTTTTGTCAACTCCACGTGGATTTTCTGCCTCCCATTGACTGCGTTAGTTTTTGCAGGCAAAATCCGCCTGAAGGAAGCTGGCGGAACCCATAGAACTCTATGGGAAAGCGTTTTGGTGGATGGCTTCATACATGGATACATACATGGATTCAGTGCCAAAATCCTCGCCAAAAAACTCAGTGTGGCTGAGGCCCCACATAGCATAGACACAGCCAAAGCCAAAGTCCAGAATGGCTACAAAAAGAATGGAAAATATAAAGGAAGCGCCTAAATGTTTTCCTTCTGTTAATTCCAAGGAAGTAAAAAAAAAAAAACCCACAAAACACAAAACATACTCAGTTACTCTGGTTCCTCCCAGCACAGTCTGGTCATGCAGCTCTGCTGTCCTCCAGCATAAGTCAATGCTGCACGTGATCACTGAAACCAATCAGTGACCTCAGTGGAAGGGACCCAATGATGTCACTACCTGTAACATCCCTGGAGCCTTGCCTGTGGCTGCTCATCGGTCATGTGATCATCGAGGCCAATCAGCAGCCTCAATGGAAGGGACCCAGTGATGTCACTACCTGTGACATCCCCGGGGCCTTGCCTGTGGCTGCTCATTGGGCTCAGCAGTCACGTGATCATTGAGGCCAATCAGCAGCCTCAGTGGAAGGGGCCTGGGACATCACAGCCAATGAGGCAAGAGCAGAAGGACTAGACCACGCTTGGAGGACACCAGAGCATCGGGAACAGGTGAGTATGTTTATATAATTTTTTTTTTTTCTCTTCTCATGGTCTAATTGAAAAATAATATTTTTTCTGGACAACCCCTTTAACGTGAGGCCACACATAGCAAATTACAGCCCAAAAATTGCTGAAGAAGAGTCACGGACACCACAGTGAGGAAGAAGTCAACAAAAGCTCTTGTATTTTTTACTGCTTTTGGGCTACATTTGGCCTCCCTCGTATAAGTCCTTCCCCTTTTCTAGAAACTTTTCTGACAAGGCTGCAGAGAGAGCCCTTCCCTACTAGAGGAATTGTAAGCCCACCTCTAAAAACTCCCATAAGGCCTTATTCATACCTGTGTGATGGACACGTGGGCTCTCGCTGTATAGGTACTAAAAAAGTTGTTAATAATGAGAAGCCCACGCTTAGTCCTGATCTGATTTTGGAGCATCTTCCATTGATACCCGATTACATCAATTCTAAAAGGAGCCATTACGAGGTGAGATTGTTATTTTTTAGTTAAAAGGTATATAAAAGTTACATACATAGTGTACAGTGTTCCGAAACTGTCATGCACAGACCACTAGGACATGTAGTCATATTCGCTGGACAACACTCCGTCTGGCCAATATTCCAGCAAGTTCTGCATTCAGTGGGATCGTCTGAAATGGAAGAAAATCTAGTGTGAAACAATACATAGAAGAAGAGGGGGAGTGGGGGTGTGCAGCTGCAGATTCTATGTTTTTCTAGAACTTAGTCTATGCATAGTCTATCCTTTATTGGATTCTACTTACCTGAAGCAACTAAAGTCACAAAGACAGCTAGGATACAGATGTAAGAAGCCTTCATCTTGCTGAAGTTCTGCCTGGCAGGGTTCTGTGCACATGGTCGGTGTCCGCTCTATTTGTATGTTGAAGTGACGTCATGGCATTCACCAACTCCCCAAGTAACAAGCCAATTCACATCAGTCTAAAATATTGCAAGAAAATATTTCATTACAAAAGTCAACTAGTACACAGTGTTCCCGAAATTGTCATGCATAGATCAAGTGGTTGTATGGGTTGGACAACATTCTGTCTGGCCAACATTCCAGAAACTTCTGCAATCAGTGGACTGATCTGAAATAGAAGAAAATCTTGTGTGAAAACAATACATAGAAGAAGAGGGGGAGTGGGGGTGTGCAGCTGCAGCTTCTATTCTTAGCATATGTGAGGCTGCATGCTGTGAGAGGGGAGAAGCAGCACTAGTTTTCTGGTGTACATAGGAATAGTTGTGATGTATCTTTGGTGTTCAGCCCTTTTTTGCACCACTTCTCTCTTTCTGTCCTCTGCCTAATGCTTTTTGTGAAAGTGGGGCGAGTGTGATGGTGACCCAGGGCATGGACTCCTTGGCCCCAAAAAATGATCATAACTCAAGATAGAAAACTGATGTATATTCTATAAATCTAGAGGTGTAAAAGTGATTCTACAGTTTCCAGAAATATCTCTCGAAGGATGGGGCCCCACAGGTCGGAAACGCCGCAGGAAAAAATTGCTGGGGTCTTAACCTAAGGCTTCATGTATACGACCAAAGGTTCAATCCGAGGGTCCAGTTCCAATGTTCTAGTTTCGAGGATCAGAGCCGACCATTCTGAATGGTGTCCATTTTTTCCCACTGTTTCATTTGTTTCAATAGGCAGCCCAGATCTGTGAAAATGGATCTGAATAGGACATGAGAATAACAAAAGATTTTGCAACCAACATACTGAACAGAAGACACTCAGATCGTACACGGGGTCATGTGTATGAAACCTTACAGAGCACACAGTGAAATACGCCCTCAGGTGCAAGACGGCCGCGAACAATGGATGTTTTTCGTGATTGTTTTGCACCTCGGTCATCTGAGTGTAGCCTTAAGGCCTGTGAAAAGCAGTGACAGCTCTTAGATGTAATCTCTGACTGACCCACCATAGAAGCCGAGGATTCTCCAGGGGTCCAGACTCTGCCACAGTAATAGAAAGACGCCCCCAGAGCCATCAGCAAAGAGGGACATGACTTTGGGGTGGAGGAACCAATTTGGTGTGGTTGGACAGATTGCCGGCTAGACCTTTGTAGCTCCATGGACTGTCCCCTCAAGAGGAAGGGGTTTGTATCCGGAATTATTTTTGGTTTAATATTTTGGTCTGGGGAATGGGCGGGCCAGTCAATAGCTTCAATGCCTTCATCTTGCAGGAATTGCTGACACACTCCGGCCACATGAAGTCTGGCATTGTCCTGCATTAAGAGGAACCCAGGGCCAACCAAACCAGCATATGGTCTCACAAGGGGTCTGAGGATCTCATCTCAGTACCTAATGGCAGACAGGCTACCTCTGGTGAGCACATGGAGGGCTGTGTGGCCCACCAAAGAAATGCCACCGCACACCATTACTGACCCACTGCCAAACTGGTCTTGCTGAAGAATGTTGCAGGCAGCAGATCGCTCTTCACGGCACCTCCAGACTCTGTCACATCTGTCTCCTGTGCTCACTGTGAACCTGCTTTCATCTGTGAAGAGCACAGGGCGCCAGTGGGGAAGATGCCAATCCTGATGTTCTGTGGCAAATGCCAAGCGTCCTGCACGGTGTTGGGCTGTGAACACAACCCCCTTGTGTGGACGTCGGGCCCTCATACCATGCTCATGGAGTCGGTTTCTAACCATTTTTGCAGACACATGCACATTTGTGGCCTGCTGGAGGTCATTTTGCAGGGCTCTGGCAGTGCTCCTCCTGTTCCTCCTTGGAGGAGGTAGCGGTCCTGCTGCAGGGTTGTTTCCCTCCATGTCTCCTGATGTACTGGCCTGTCTCCTGGTAGCGCCTCCAACCTCTGGACACTGCGCTGACAGACACAGCAAACCTTCTTTCCACAGTTCACATTGATGTGCCATCCTGGATGAGCTGCACTACCTGAGCCACTTGTGTGGGTTGTACAGTCCGTCTCATGCTACCACCAGTGTGAAAGTGACCGAAACGTCAGCCAGAAAGCATTGGTACTGAGATGTGGTCTGTGGTCCCCGCCTGCAGAACCCTCCTTTATTGAGTGCTTCCATAATTGCCAATAATTTCCATCTGTTGCCTATTCCATTTGCACAACAGCAGGTGAAAGGGATTGCCAGTCAGTGTCGCTTGGAGTTACATTGTGTATCTTAAGTGTTCCCTTTATTTTTTTGAGCAGTGTTTTATATCTAGATCATATTTACGTACATGGATTACTATTATTATATGTTACTATGGCGTCATATACTGCAGACGCTCCCATTACTGTGACATATACTACTGTATGTGATGGGTTATTTCTCAGGGGGGTCCTATAATAGGATGGTGCCAACATAAGTACCATACATACATAGCTACGTAGCTGAGTGATCTAGTACACGTGGTAGAGAGGATCCTGCCCGTCTGGGCCTCCAATCCTTAGGCTAGTGGTTTACTCTGTTATTGTCAGTGACCTTGCCTTATTATGTAACCCCATAGGGCATGGTTATTCAGGATTCGGACATGTACAAAATGTCCTAATGTGTCCAAGCCATTGTGTAACCTGTTTATACCATTCCTTGACTGAATGTGTTTACTTTAGCTTGCATATAATCCTACACTATAGCCATTGTTGTGCAATATCATTCGCACTATTGACAATAAATATATATTTTTAAGTTTTTATGGGTCCTTGAAGTTACTTATAATTTGCCCAGTGCAGGGGTAACCATTGGAGGTATGGCCTCCTAGTGCAGGGGTAACCATTGGAGGTATGGCCTCCTGGTGTGGAGAGGTGACCATCGGAGGTATGGCCCCCTGGTGTGGAGAGGTGACCATCGGAGGTATGGCCCCCTGGTGTGGAGAGGTAACAATAGGAGGTATGGCCCCCTGGTGTGGAGAGGTGACCATCGGAGGTATGGCCCCCTGGTGTGGAGAGGTAACAATCGGAGGTATGGCCCCCTGGTGTGGAGAGGTAACCATCGGGAGGTATGGACCCCTGGTGTGGAGAGGTAACCATTGGCGGTATGGCCCCCTGGTGTGGAGGGGTAACCATTGGAGGTATGGCCCCCTGGTGTGGAGAGGTAACCATTGGCGGTATGGCCCCCTGGTGTGGAGGGGTAACCATTGGAGGTATGGCTCCCTGGTGTGGAGAGGTAACCATTGGAGGTATGGCCCCCTGGTTTGGAGAGGTAACCATCGGAGGTATGGCCCCCTGGTGTGGAGAGGTAACCATTGGCGGTATGGCCCCCTGGTGTGGAGAGGTAACCATCAGAGGTATGGCCTCCTAGTGCAGAGGTAACCATTGGAGGTATGGCCTCCTGGTGTGGAGAGGTAACCATCGGAGGTATGGCCCCCTGGTGTGGAGGGGTAACCATTGGAGGTATGGCACCTTGGTGTGGAGAGGTAACCATTGGAGGTATGGCCCCCTGGTGTGGAGAGGTAACCATTGGAGGTATGGCCCCCTGGTTTGGAGAGGTAACCATCGGAGGTATGGCCTCCTGGTGTGGACAGGTGACCATCGGAGGTATGGCCCCCTGGTGTGGAGAGGTAACAATCGGAGGTATGGCCCCCTGGTGTGGAGAGGTAACCATCGGGAGGTATGGACCCCTGGTGTGGAGAGGTAACCATTGGCGGTATGGCCCCCTGGTGTGGAGGGGTAACCATTGGAGGTATGGCCCCCTGGTGTGGAGAGGTAACCATTGGCGGTATGGCCCCCTGGTGTGGAGGGGTAACCATTGGAGGTATGGCTCCCTGGTGTGGAGAGGTAACCATTGGAGGTATGGCCCCCTGGTTTGGAGAGGTAACCATCGGAGGTATGGCCCCCTGGTGTGGAGAGGTAACCATTGGCGGTATGGCCCCCTGGTGTGGAGAGGTAACCATCAGAGGTATGGCCTCCTAGTGCAGAGGTAACCATTGGAGGTATGGCCTCCTGGTGTGGAGAGGTAACCATCGGAGGTATGGCCCCCTGGTGTGGAGGGGTAACCATTGGAGGTATGGCACCTTGGTGTGGAGAGGTAACCATTGGAGGTATGGCCCCCTGGTGTGGAGAGGTAACCATTGGAGGTATGGCCCCCTGGTTTGGAGAGGTAACCATCGGAGGTATGGCCCCCTGGTGTGGAGAGGTAACCATTGGCGGTATGGCCCCCTGGTGTGGAGAGGTAACCATCGGAGGTATGGCCCCTGATGTGGAGAGGTAACCATCAGAGGTATGGCCCCCTGGTGTGGAGAGGTAACCATCGGAGGTATGGCCCCCTGGTGTGGAGGGGTAACCATTGGAGGTATGGCTCCCTGGTGTGGAGAGGTAACCATTGGTGGTATGGCCCCCTGGTGTGGAGGGGTAACCATTGGAGGTATGGCCCCCTGGTGTGGAGAGGTAACCATCGGAGGTATGGCCCCCTGGTGTGGAGAGGTAACCATTGGCAGTATGGCCTCCTGGTGTGGAGAGGTAACCATCGGAGGTATGGCCTCCTGGTGTGGACAGGTGACCATCGGAGGTATGGCCTCCTGGTGTGGAGAGGTAACCATCGGAGGTATGGCCCCCTGGTGTGGAGAGGTAACCATCGGAGGTATGGCCTCCTGGTGTGGAGAGGTAACCATTGGAGGTATGGCTCCCTGGTGTGGAGCGGTGACCATCGGAGGTATGGCCTCCTGGTGTGGACAGGTGACCATCGGAGGTATGGCCTCCTGGTGTGGAGAGGTAACCATCGGAGGTATGGCCCCCTGGTGTGGAGAGGTAACCATCGGAGGTATGGCCTCCTGGTGTGGAGAGGTAACCATTGGAGGTATGGCTCCCTGGTGTGGAGCGGTGACCATCGGAGGTATGGCCCCCTGGTGTGGAGAGGTAACCATTGGCAGTATGGCCTCCTGGTGTGGAGAGGTAACCATCGGAGGTATGGCCTCCTGGTGTGGACAGGTGACCATCGGAGGTATGGCCCCCTGGTGTGGAGAGGTAACTAATATTTTATTGTTCTGATAATTGACTTTTTTTTTCTCGTGTGTCGGGGGTTGGCTGGATTGGATATTTTTTTTTTTTATTTCCCTTTCCATGTATACAATACCATGAGATCTTATTTATTGGTCAATCTCTTATAAATAATATAATTTCAGTCTGGAGGACCTGTCCTGTCTCTCAGCTCCAAGGACCTGTCCTATCTTTCAGCCTGAAGGACCTGTCCTGCCTCATAGTCTGGAGGACCTGCCCTATCTCTCATCCTGGAGGACCTGTCCTGTCTCTCAGTCTGGAGAACCTGTCCTGTCTCTCAGCTCCAAGGACATGTCCTGTCTCTCATCCTGGAGGACCTGTCCTGTCTCTCAGCCTGGAGGACCTGTCCTGTCTCTCAGTCTGGAGAACCTGTCCTGTCTCTCAGCTCCAAGGACATGTCCTGTCTCTCATCCTGGAGGACCTGTCCTGTCTCTCAGCCTGGAGGACCTGTCCTGTCACTCATCCTGGAGGACCTGTCCTGTCTCTCATCCTGGAGGACCTGACCTGTCTCTCATCCTGGAGGACCTGTCCTGTCTCTCATCCTGGAGGACCTGTCCTGTCTCTCATCCTGGAGGACCTGTCCTGTCTCTCATCCTGGAGGACCTGTCCTGTCTCTCATCCTGGAGGACCTGTCCTGTCTCTCAGTCTGGAGGATCTGTCCTGTCTCTCAGTCTGGAGGATCTGTCCTGTCTCTCAGCCTGGAGGACCTGTCCTGTCTCTCAGCCTGGAGGACCTGTCCTGTCTCTCATCCTGGAGGACCTGTCCTGTCTCTCATCCTGGAGGACCTGTCCTGTCTCTCAGTATGGAGGACCTGACCTGTCTCATCCTGGAGGACCTGTCCCATCCTGTATTCTACATACAGTACATCCCATTGATTTGTGGAGTGGATAACATGTAATAATCATTTTTCCCTGTGGTGTCGCTGCAAGGAATCTGAACACTTACTGCCAGGTTTACCCACAGATGAGGATCGCTGTAACACTTTGTGCTGAACCTTTCGTTGAGGAATCCTTTCAACAAGTTGGGTTTGTCAGCGGCGGACAGCCCTACCATGCTAGAAATCCTTTGTTATAGACCAAACTAACAACTTTTTGAAAATTGATAAAAAGACAGGAGATATTTTTTTGCTTCATCGTTTTAATGTGATTGGATTTATTTCATATTAAGCTGCAAATCTAACTGAGAAATTCTCATTACATGTATCCGTCACTAGACAGGACACAGGCCCAGCTTGCGGTTACTTTGCGGTTACGGGTTACCCTGGGAGGTTCCTTTAGTCTTCCTTTTCTATCGGGACCTTTTCTGCCGCAGTACAGGCAAGTTCTAGTTCTTTCATGCTTTTAGCTCCCGGCATAGCTCCAAATCCTAAGGCACACCCGCCCTTGGTGATGCAGCCTTTCACAGATACTTGTTGTACTGTGTGATCTACAAAACATAAGAATATGTCCATTAAAGATCTTAATAAACATCTACAAATTGTATCAATATCCCCATTAACCCCTTAGTGATCAGCCTGATGTGGACCTAAAGGTGTCCCTGATGTAGCTTATATTAGGTTCATGGGGAAACATTCCGTATAATCTCATGTATCCATTGAATCCATTCGCTCTTTTTATGCTGAGAAGTCAAGGGGGCGGTCCTATCAGTGATTGACAACTATCTCATAGTCACTAGCTAGGACCACCTGCTTGAAGTAGCATAGAAAGCAGGGCCGCGTCAGCTTTTTTTATTTTAAATACGAGGGCCCCGGCCCCCCTCCCCCTCTCCTGGCGCTGCCATTAATAATAATAGTAATAATAATAATACATGTTATTTCTATAGCGCCAACATATTCCGCAGCGCTGTACAATTTGTAGGGTTCAAGTACAGACAGAAAGATACATTACAGAGAAATAGTCACTGCACGCAATGGGACTGAGGGCCCTGCTCACAAGAGCTTACAATCTATGAGGTAGAGAGGATGACACAAGAGGTAGCAGGGGCGGTATTGCTTATACAGGGGTCAGACACTTTTGTAATAGAGGTGACTGTCATTACACAAACATAAGACTGTCTGAGCCGTCACCAGTCGTGTCCTGTAACATGTGGATGGAGCTTGGACAGATAAAGTTATCCTGAGATGACCTCATATCATGTGGGGTAATGTGGGGGCGGGGACAGAAGAGGGGTCATTTTAGGGAATTTAGTTACGGTACAGAAGGGGTTACATTAGGAATTGTGATCGGCCGGTCTGATAAGATGTGTCTTTAGTTTGCGTTTGAAGCTGTAGAAATTGGCAGCTAATCTGATTGTCCGGGGTAGAACATTCCAGAGTAGTGGTGCAGCTCGGGAGAAGTCTTGTATACGAGCGGGGGAGGTTCTGATAATAGAGGATGTAAGTGTTAGGTCATTGAGTGAATGGAGAGCACGGGTTGGGCGATAGAGATGAGGGAGGAAATGTAGGGAGGTGAGGCATTATGGAGAGCCTTGTGGGGGAGGGGGAGAACTTCATATTTTATTCTATAATGAATAGGCAGCCAATGTAACGACTGGCACAGACCGGAGGCCTCGCTGTAGTGACTGGCACAGACCGGAGGCCTCACTGTAGTGACTGGCACAGACCGGAGGCCTCGCTGTAGTGACCGGAACAGACCGGAGGCCTCGCTGTAGTGACCGGCACAGACCGGAGGCCTCGCTGTAGTGACCGGCACAGACCAGAGGCCTCGCAGTAGCGACCTGTGCAGACCGGAGGCCTCGCTGTAGTGACCGGCACAGACCGGAGGCCTCGCTGTAGTGACCGGCACAGACCGGAGGCCTCGCTGTAGTGACCGGCACAGACCGGAGGCCTCGCTGTAGTGACCGGCACAGACCGGAGGCCTCGCTGTAGTGACCGGCACAGACCGGAGACCTCGCTGTAGTGACCGGCACAGACCGGAGGCCTCGCTGTAGTGACCAGCACAGACCGGAGGCCTCGCTGTAGTGACCGGCACAGACCGGAGGCCTCGCTGTAGTGACCGGCACAGACCGGAGGCATCGCTGTAGAGACTGGCACAGACCGGAGGCCTCGCTGTAGTGACCGGCACAGACCAGAGGCATCGCTGTAGAGACCGGCACAGACCGGAGGCCTCGCTGTAGTGACTGGCACAGACCGGAGGCCTCGCTGTAGTGACCGGCACAGACCGGAGGCCTCGCTGTAGCATCTCGCCTGATAGATGAGCCTGGCCGCTGCATTCAGAATAGATTGTAGGGGGGAGAGTTTAGTGAGGGGAAGACGGATTAGTAAGGAGTTACAGTAGTCAAGGTGAGAATGAATCAGAGAGACAGTAAGTGTCTTTAGTGTATCTCTGGTGAGGAAAGGGCGTATTCTGGAGATGTTTTTGAGGTGGAGGTGACATGAACGTGCGAGTGATTCAATATGAGGGGTGAAGGAAAGGTCTGCGTCACACATGACCCCGAGGCAGCGGGCCTACTGCCTAGGAGTTATAGTAAGGCCTGAGACTGCAATGGATATATCAGGGACAGATCTATTAGATGGTGGAAACAGTAGTAGTTCAGTCTTAGAGAGATTTAGTGTCAGATAGAGCGAGGACATGATATTAGAGACAGCAGAGAGACAGTCACTGGTGTTCTGTATGAGTGCAGGGGTGATGTCACGGGAAGATGTGTATAATTGGGTGTCATCAGCATAAACATGGTACCTGAAGCCAATGGGGGCTGTGTAGAGAGAAAAGAGGAGGGGGCCTAGGACCGAGCCCTGAGGAACCCCAACAGCAAGGGAAAGAGGGGAAGAAACAGAGCCCGCAAATGATACACTGAAAGTGCGGTCTGAGAGATAAGAGGAGAACCAGGAGAGCGCAGTGTCCATGAGGCCGACTGAGAGGAGCATAGGAAGGAGGAGATGATGGTCAACAGTGTCAAAAGCTGGTCAAGAAAAATAAGAAGAGAGAAGTCGCCATTGGATTTAGCCATTAGGAGATCATTGGAGACTTTTGTGAGAGCCGTTTCAGTAGAGTGCAGAGCGCGGAAACCAGATTGTAAGGGGTCAAGCAGAGAGTTAGCAGAGAGATAGCGGATTAACCGAGAATAGACCAGGCGTTCCAAGAGTTTAGAGATGAAGGGGAGGTTAGAGACGGGTCGATAGTTAGCAGCACAGGATGGGTCCAGGGAGGGTTTCTTCAATAGCGGGGTTATAACAGCATGCTTGAAGGAGGATGAGACAGGATGATGTAATTAGGAAGACAGTTGCTGCCTCATTGTTGCAAACCAATAGAGGGCGCTCACTGGAATGTGCAAGCCTGTCTTAAGACAGGATTCCAGTGAAATAACCCAATAATGGCTGCTCCCTTTAGCCTCATGGAAGGCGGATTTGCATATTCTTCCCATAGTGAAGGAGGATGGGAAGATTCCAGAAGAGAGAGAGAGGTTAAATATTTTAGTAAGGTAAGTCGTGACATCTTGTGCTTATAACTAGTTAAAATGCTTCCTGCAACTGGGCATGAGACCTGCGGTTTACAAGACAATGAGAATGCAGACAGACGTCGGCTTCCCAGCACAGACAGTGCAATGACGTCATAACATCGCGACACCTGTGCCGAGACCGACTTCCTGCGCGTGGACAGGCAAGGGCTGGCAGCTCCGTTCATCAGGATCGCAAGTAGGTGAGAATAAGCACTTTCAATGTGGTTCGGGTGCGTGGCGAAGTAAGGCAAGTCCCAGCTGGAAGAAGTGGTCATGGCGGCCCAAAGGGAAGAGACGGGAGATGTGAAGGATTAGTCACAAAATGTTACCGCACTGTATTCACCTAAATCATCTGTAAAGCCTTGGATAGAGCTGATATATATCACTACATGGTCACCGTATAGTGATATCAACATACCTAAGTTGGCATCCCACATGGACATGTTTGCCCCTCCCCCTCTGTGCTGAGCCCCTTCTGACTCCAGGACAGAGTATTTGGGGCAAAAATAAGGAGGAGGGGTATATGATCATTAATGGGGAATTTCTACAGACAACTTACCAGAGACCTGAATTATTCCTCTGAACGTCACACAATCCAGCTCAGATCCTGAACACATGACTTTACCCGTCGGTATACATCCATCCATAGTGCTGTTACTATAACACGCATCGCACTGATGACCGTTCTTCTTTTCCAGAGATTCACAGCCGACTGTAAAACAAAGTCATCAGATATTTTCTTATTCTCATCATTCCAAACAGATCTTCAGGTTCCTACTGAGTGTTTGTTCCCATGAGTTGGTTCTGGCACGGGCTTTGGGACAGATTCCTCACCAAAATCCACATCCCATGCACGTGAAAGAGGTTTCCACAACTCCATTCACATGCAACCAAAAATTACTGGAAAAAATTTATGCAAAGCCCTGGAATAAAGAGGCTGCAAAATGATTGTCTACTAGGAAAACACAAGGACCCATCATTAATTTCTTCATGTATTGGGGAACTTGTGATGGGCTTGTGCTAAGAGACAGCAACCAATTGGAACAAGAAGAGTTGCAGTGTGAAGAATGAGGACCGGGCAAAGCGATACAACCCGGGCCGGGCCGCTGTCTGTAGTTCACCTAGCGAATGTTTGCTTAAAATATAACCAGTGGCTTGTAACCAGCAACATGGTTTTATGGGTCACTACACTGGTGGTAACAAGCCAAAGACTATACTCAACCAACCATCCAATATCTGAACTGGAAACACCAGTGACCTAACCTGGAGTTCCACCATCACCTAACCCCAAAATATAGACCAGAGGTTCCAAAACTTTTTTTCTCCTTGACCACTGTCAACATTTTACTGGTTTTGGTGGACCCCCTGTTGCTACATTTCTACCATATTCCCAAAACTCGTCAAAAAATGTGAAGATTAGATCTAACGATGGAAATTTACATCGCGGCTGAGACTCCTGGGGGTCCCCCTGGACCACTTTGGGAATCACTGATATAGACCCTAATGCCAAGGGATTGGCCTCTGTTGTATTAGTAGCCCATTAGTAGCCTGAAGGACTCTCTGGTGCTCTGCTTGGCCAGTCTGAACCTGAAGGGTTTGGTCTACTGACCCCTAATACCATATGTGCTCCAGATTTATATTACGACCTATAGTAATGCCAATAAGAAGCTCTATTATGTGTCATGTTGGCTATTTGATCATTGTAGCCCCTTACTCTTAGTAGCACTGGGTACATTTGCACTTACTTCCGTAGCAATGACCATCGTTGCTGTGGTTTCCCGTAGAGCACTGAGAGCTGACCCGGACAGTTAAGCCTTGTTCCGTGGTGACAGAGAAGCAGCCATTACAAGACGTTTTATCTCCGCACATTTTAGTTATTGTTTTATGATGCTGACCATCTGGAAGAAGAACAAGCCTGGTCATTACCTTACAGCTCAGGGCCAAGGTTACGGTGTGTACTTGCTGCAATCTCTGAGACTATTGGGCCGTATCTAGTCACATGTTACAGCATTAGTTTACCATTGGTGGGCTGAAGACAAACCTCATGTTACCGCCTGTATTAGGGAGCTTCGTGTCGGACATCTCCCAATATATAGATGACAGCAGACAGGGCCGCCATCAGGAATTTTGGGGGCCCATACAGCCTAAGTGTCTGCCCCCCCCCCCCGCCATTTTAAAACTACTTTATTTTGCGACATACCCATTCTGTATTACATTTCCCTTTATTTAGCAGCATTACAAGGCTAAGGGGGGAGTTCACACGGAGTTACGTGCCGCGTGATGTGGCACCAGTTCCGCACCTCCCATGAGGCGACCTGAAGCGAGCGCTTCAGGCGGCACTATGCCAGGGCCTCAGGGAGGGCGGCATTTTTGCTAACCTAAGCCAGTCCAGGACAAGCTGTCCTGGACTGGCTTAGCACCGAGCGGTGGTTTGGGGAGGCCACTGGAGCAACGCTCCTCCAGCAGCCTCCCCTCACACTCAGGCAGAGAGCAGGCAGTCTCTGGGCCTGCTCTCTGCCAGCGAACGGCGCTAAGCCCCGCCCCCTTTGAGTCGCCAAGCCCCTCCGCTAAGCCACGCCCCCGCTCCACCCCCTCCCCCAGCGGGGGGGGGGGGGGCGGCTTTCTGTACTTCGCCTCGGGCAGCGAAAGGAGCAGGTTCACCCCTGTGTGGCACGTAGACGCCGCGGGACCCTTTGTGGGCCGTACATGCTCCCATTGATTGAATAAATGCACAGCCGCAAACTAGCGCGGCGCATACGATCCCCGCTGCCATTGAAATCAATGGGAGCTTGTACGGCCCGCAAAGGGTCCCGCGGCGTCTACATGCCACATCACGCGGCACGTAACTCCGTGTGAACTCCCCCTTAATCAGATTCTATTTGCAGGTAAAATCTGCTCCGTGTGACAGCGCCTATAGAGAGCCAACACCATCTATAAGAGCCCTCCTAATAAATCCTCAGGGCTTATTCACATTGCGTTTTTGGCCTCCCTTGCCGGGATACGTTGGTAACCAGTCAGAATCAGCTGTCAACTTATCCCTGCACGGAGAACTGGCCATTAAAAAAAGGGGGGCCTGCAGTTCTCCGTGTAGGGATAAGTGGGGAGCTGATTGTGACTGGTTACCAACGTATCCCGGCAAGGGAGGCCAAAAACGCAACGTGAATACTCCTTTAAAGTGAAAGTCCCACCCCCAAACAGGCTGCTATGCTAGTAGTATAGCAGCCTACATCATTATTAATACAAAGCACACATACCATTGGAGGTATTGTGTGCTTTGTAGTTCTCCAGCTAAAAACTTATATATTATATATTATTGCCCCAGTTTCCTCTCCGCAGTGCCGCACACCCGATGCCCCAACAATCCCCCCCCCCCCCCGTCCACCTTCTAACATCTTTCCATTGCCCCCTGTACCCATACCTCCCAACTTTTGAAGAACCAAAAGAGGGACAAAATGTGCAGCGCGCATAGTGTGCCGCGGTAAATTTAGCACCACCCACTTTTGTGTTGACTCCGCCCATTCTCATTAATTTTTCATGTGCCCGCACACAGTATAATCCCGCTACAGTCACCCGTAAATTATATGTCTCCCCTCTATCTCTGCCCCCAGTTTCATATACACCCTTCATCTGCCCCCAGTTTCATGTCCCTCCATCTCTGCCCCCAGTTTCATGTCCCTCCATCTCTGCCCCCAGTTTCATGTCCCTCCATCTCTGCCCCCAGTTTCATGTCCCTCCATCTCTGCCCCCAGATTCATGTCCCCCATCTCTGCCCCCAGATTCATGTCCCCCCTCCATCTCTGCCCCCAGATTCATGTCCTCTCCATCTCTGCCCCCAGTTTCATGTCCCCCCTCCACCTCTGCCCCCAGATTCATGTCCCCCATCTCTGCCCCCAGATTCATGTCCCCCCTCCATCTCTGCCCCCAGATTCATGTCCCTCCATCTCTTTTGTTGTAGAGATGGAGGGACATGAATCTGGGGGCAGAGATAGAGGGGGGACATCCGCACTCTGTTCTGGATTAGGCCCAATGAATGAGCCTAGTCGGGAGGGAGTGTCTTCAGGCGGATGTTGCGAGGCATGAAGAATAAGCACCTCGCTTCTTTCTCCGGGAGCCAGAACAAACAGCTCTTGGAAAAAAGAACTAAGTGGCTCCCATTGATTTCAATGGGAGCCGTGTTTTTGGTCAGGATTTTGAGGCGAATACGGCCTCAATATCCTGACCAAAAAACTCAGTGTGAACTTACCCTTAGGCTAAGGCTACACTGGACGTCCCACAGCTCTTTAGACAAACAGTTCATGGAGTTTTCCTCCGCGGACTTTCTGTTATAATGATACCTATGGGGAAACCTCCGGTGTTTCTATAGGTATAATTGACATTCTGTGATGTCCATAACGTCTTTGGTTTTGGAAACCATGGTATGTCGGCACCACGGTTTTTACCGCACAGTGGGCATGGCATTCATTAGAATCCAATCCTCTTTGCCCTTACTGTAAAATGCCACGATTTTTCCCTCGGTGTTTCCACCACGGGCAAATTGTGGCATTTCCAGTCCGTGAGGCCCCGATCTTACGCTTAGGCACCACGTTGCATGAGCATGTGTCTTTTTTATAGCCAAAGCCAAGAATGGCTACAAAGAGAATGGAAAATATAAAGGAGGCTCCTAGATGTTTTCCTTCTGTTAAATCCAGTCCTGACTTTGGCTCAAAAAACACAGCAAAAAAGGCTGCGCTTCTACAATGTGGTGTCTCTGTCTTAAAAAGGTTGTCAAAGCTATAAAACATACTCACCTGCTCCGGTGCCTCCCAGCGCGGTCCGGTCATGTAGCTCCACTGTCTTCCAGCATAAGTCCCTGTTGCACGTGACCACTGAGGTCAAATAGCCACCTCGGCGGCCACAGGAAGGGACCCAGTGAGGTCTCTACCTGTAACATCCCCGGGTCCCTTCCTATGGCTGCAGATTGGGTGCAGCGGTCAGCTGACTGGCCTCAGTGATCACGTGACTGCCAAGCTCAATCAGTAGCCTCGGTGGAAGAGACCCCGGACTGTGCAGAGAATGCAGAGTTTTGGAAAATGCAATGTTATTTGTTATTTTACCTTCTCCTTTTCTTGAAAGTTTTCTGACAAGGCTGTAGAGAGAGCCCATCCCCACTGGAGGAATTGTAAGCCCCCTGACTCTGATGAACCCACCTCTTAAACCTCCTATAAGGCCTTATTCATACCTGTGTGATGGACACGTGGGCTCTCGCTGTATATTTACTCCTAAAAAAGTTGATTGAAATGAGAAGCCCGCGCTTAGTCCTGATCTGATTTTGGAGCAGCCATTAAGAGGTGAGACCTGAGTCACTTTCATTGTTATTGTTTAGTTAACAAGGTACATAAAAGGTACGTACTTAGTATACAGTGTTCCGAAACTGTCATGCATACACCACTAGGACATTTTACTGATTTGGTTGGACAACACTCCGTCTGGCCAATATTCCAGCAACTGCTACATTCAGTGGGATCGTCTGAAATAGAATAAAATATAGTGTGAAAATACATAGAAGAAGAGGGGGAGTGGGGGTGTGCGGCTGCAGCTTCTATTCTTAGTGTCTGTGAGACTGCATGCTGTGAGAGGGGAGAAGCAGTGGGGGAATTCACTAGTTTTATGGTGTATATGGGAATAGCTGTGATACATCTTTAGTGTTCAGTAGAGATGAGCGAACACTAAAATGTTCGAGGTTCGAAATTCGATTCGAACAGCCGCTCACTGTTCGAGTGTTCGAATGGGTTTCGAACCCCATTATAGTCTATGGGGAACATAAACTCGTTAAGGGGGAAACCCAAATTCGTGTCTGGAGGGTCACCAAGTCCACTATGACACCCCAGGAAATAGATACCAACACCCTGGAATGACACTGGGACAGCAGGGGAAGCATGTCTGGGGGCATAAAAGTCACTTTATTTCATGGAAATCCCTGTCAGTTTGCGATTTTCGCAAGCTAACTTTTCCCCATAGAAATGCATTGGCCAGTGCTGATTGGCCAGAGTACGGAACTCGACCAATCAGCGCTGGCTCTGCTGGAGGAGGCGGAGTCTAAGATCGCTCCACACCAGTCTCCATTCAGGTCCGACCTTAGACTCCGCCTCCTCCGGCAGAGCCAGCGCTGATTGGCCGAAGGCTGGCCAATGCATTCCTATGCGAATGCAGAGACTTAGCAGTGCTGAGTCAGTTTTGCTCAACTACACATCTGATGCACACTCGGCACTGCTACATCAGATGTAGCAATCTGATGTAGCAGAGCCGAGGGTGCACTAGAACCCCTGTGCAAACTCAGTTCACGCTAATAGAATGCATTGGCCAGCGCTGATTGGCCAATGTATTCTATTAGCCTGATGAAGTAGAGCTGAATGTGTGTGCTAAGCACACACATTCAGCACTGCTTCATCACGCCAATACAATGCATTAGCCAGTGCTGATTGGCCAGAGTACGGAATTCGGCCAATCAGCGCTGGCTCTGCTGGAGGAGGCGGAGTCTAAGGTCGGACCTGAATGGAGACTGGTGTGGAGCGATCTTAGACTCCGCCTCCTCCAGCAGAGCCAGCGCTGATTGGTCGAGTTCCGTACTCTGGCCAATCAGCGCTGGCCAATGCATTCTATTAGCCCGATGAAGTAGAGCTGAATGTGTGTGCTTAGCACACACATTCAGCTCTACTTCATCAGACTAATAGAATACATTGGCCAATCAGCGCTGGCCAATGCATTCTATTAGCTTGATGAAGCAGAGTGTGCACAAGGGTTCAAGCGCACCCTCGGCTCTGATGTAGCAGAGCCGAGGGTGCACAAGGGTTCAAGTGCACCCTCGGCTCTCCTACATCAGAGCCGAGGGTGCGCTTGAACCCTTGTGCAGCCTCGGCTCTGCTACATCAGAGCCGAGGGTGCGCTTGAACCCTTGTGCACACTCTGCTTCATCAAGCTAATAGAATGCATTGGCCAGCACTGATTGGCCAGAGTACGGAATTCGGCCAATCAGCGCTGGCCAATGCATCCCTATGGGAAAAAGTTTATCTCACAAAAATCACAATTACACACCCGATAGAGCCCCAAAAAGTTATTTTTAATAACATTCCCCCCTAAATAAAGGTTATCCCTAGCTATCCCTGCCTGTACAGCTATCCCTGTCTCATAGTCACAAAGTTCACATTCTCATATGACCCGGATTTGAAATCCACTATTCGTCTAAAATGGAGGTCACCTGATTTCGGCAGCCAATGACTTTTTCCAATTTTTTTCAATGCCCCCAGTGTCGTAGTTCCTGTGCCACCTCCCCTGCGCTGTTATTGGTGCAAAAAAGGCGCCAGGGAAGGTGGGAGGGGAATCGAATTTTGGCGCACTTTACCACGTGGTGTTCGATTCGATTCGAACATGGCGAACACCCTGATATCCGATCGAACATGTGTTCGATAGAACACTGTTCGCTCATCTCTAGTGTTCAGCCCTTTTTTGCACCACTTCCCTCTTTCTGTGCTCCGCCTACCGCTTTTTGTGAAAGTGGGGTGAACAGGATGGTGAGCCAGGGCATGGAATCCTTGGCCCCAAAAAATTAGGTGTAGAGGCGATTCTACAGTTTCCAGATATATCTTTCTAAGGCTTCATGCCCACGACCAACTGTTCAATCCAAGGGTCTCCATTTTGGTCTTTGTTCAGGATTTTTTTTTTCCTTGAACAATATTTCCTATTCCTGTTTCCCTGTTTCTCCCATTGCTATAAGAAAAAAGAACCCATTGAAATTAATGGGCGGCTTTTTTTTCAGTGTTGAAATTCCACACTAAATTCCTCACCATTTTCCTCATTTGTGAATGTCCCTACATATAACCTGTGGGGCTAATCACTGAGACCCTTATAGCTCTCCCCATATACACAGTGTCTGTACTAATAGCTATGCCTATATACACATAGTGTCTGTACTAATAGCTATCTCCATATACACATAGTGTCTGTACTAATAGCTATCTCCATATACACAGTGTCTGTACTAATAGCTATGCCTATATACACATAGTGTCTGTACTAATAGCTATCTCCATATACACATAGTGTCTGTACTAATAGCTATCTCCATATACACATAGTGTCTGTACTAATAGCTATCCCCATATACACAGTGTCTGTACTAATAGCTATCTCCATATACACATAGTGTCTGTACTAATAGCTATCTCCATATACACACAGTGTCTGTACTAATAGCTATCCCATATACACATAGTGTCTGTACTAATAGCTATCCCCATATACACAGTGCCTGTACTAATAGCTATCCCCATATACACATAGTGTCTGTACTAATAGCTATCCCCATATACACATAGTGTCTGTACTAATAGCTATCCCCATATACACATAGTGTCTGTACTAATAGCTATCTCCATATACACATAGTGTCTGTACTAATAGCTATCTCCATATACACATAGTGTCTGTACTAATAGCTATCTCCATATACACATAGTGTCTGTACTAATAGCTATCCCCATATACACAGTGCCTGTACTAATAGCTATCCCCATATACACATAGTGCCTGTACTAATAGCTATCCCCATATACACATAGTGTCTGTACTAATAGCTATCTCCATATACACATAGTGTCTGTACTAATAGCTATGCCCATATACACATAGTGTCTGTACTAATAGCTATCTCCATATACACATAGTGCCTGTACTAATAGCTATCCCCATATACACATAGTGTCTGTACTAATAGCTATCTCCATATACACATAGTGCCTGTACTAATAGCTATCCCTATATACACATAGTGTCTGTACTAATAGCTATCTCCATATACACATAGTGTCTGTACTAATAGCTATCCCCATATACACATAGTGTCTGTACTAATAGCTATCTCCATATACACATAGTGTCTGTACTAATAGCTATCTCCATATACACATAGTGTCTGTACTAATAGCTATCTCCATATACACATAGTGTCTGTACTAATAGCTATCCCCATATACAAAGTGCCTGTACTAATAGCTATCCCCATATACACATAGTGTCTGTACTAATAGCTATCTCCATATACACATAGTGCCTGTACTAATAGCTATCCCCATATACACATAGTGTCTGTACTAATAGCGATCCCCATATACACATATTGTCTGTACTAATAGCTATCTCCATATACACATATTGTCTGTACTAATAGCTATCCCTATATACACATAGTGTCTGTACTAATAGCTATCCCCATATACACAGTGTCTGTACTAATAGCTATCTCCATATACACATAGTGTCTGTACTAATAGCTATCTCCATATACACATAGTGTCTGTACTAATAGCGATCCCCATATACACATAGTGTCTGTACTAATAACTATCCCCATATACACAGTGTCTGTACTAATAGCTATCCCCATATACACATAGTGTCTGTACTAATAGCTATCTCCATATACATATAGTGTCTGTACTAATAGCTATCTCCATATACACATAGTGTCTGTACTAATAGCTATCCCCATATACACATAGTGTCTGTACTAATAGCTATCTCCATATACACATAGTGTCTGTACTAATAGCTATCCCCATATACACATAGTGTCTGTACTAATAGCTATCCCCATATACACAGTGTCTGTACTAATAGCTATCTCCATATACACATAGTGTCTGTACTAATAGCTATCCCCATATACACATAGTGTCTGTACTAATAGCTATCCCATATACACATAGTGTCTGTACTAATAGCTATACCCATATACACATAGTGCCTGTACTAATAGCGATCCCCATATACACATAGTGTCTGTACTAATAGCGATCCCCATATACACATAGTGTCGGTACTAATAGCTATCCCCATATACACATAGTGTCTGTACTAATAGCTATCCCCATATACACATAGTGTCTGTACTAATAGCTATCCCCATATACACATAGTGTCTGTACTAATAGCTATCCCTATATACACATAGTGCCTGTACTAATAGCTATCCCATATACATATAGTGTCTGTACTAATAGCTATCCCCATATATACACAGTGTCTGTACTAATAGCTATCTCCATATACACATAGTGTCTGTACTAATAGCTATCCCCATATACACATAGTGTCTGTACTAATAGCTATCCCTATATACACATAGTGTCTGTACTAATAGCTATCTCCATATACACATAGTGTCTGTACTAATAGCTATCCCTATATACACATAGTGCCTGTACTAATAGCTATCCCATATACATATAGTGTCTGTACTAATAGCTATCTCCATATACACATAGTGTCTGTACTAATAGCTATCCCCATATACACATAGTGCCTGTACTAATAGCTATCTCCATATACACATAGTGTCTGTACTAATAGCTATCTCCATATACACATAGTGTCTGTACTAATAGCTATCTCCATATACACATAGTGTCTGTACTAATAGCTATCCCTATATACACACAGTGTCTGTACTAATAGCTATCCCCATATACACAGTGTCTGTACTAATAGCTATCCCTATATACACATAGTGTCTGTACTAATAGCTATCCCCATATACACATAGTGTCTGTACTAATAGCTATCTCCATATACACATAGTGTCTGTACTAATAGCTATCTCCATATACACATAGTGTCTGTACTAATAGCTATCTCCATATACACATAGTGTCTGTACTAATAGCTATCCCCATATACACATAGTGTCTGTACTAATAGCTATCCCCATATACACATAATGTCTGTACTAATAGCTATCCCCATATACACAGTGTCTGTACTAATAGCTATCCCTATATACACATAGTGTCTGTACTAATAGCTATCCCCATATACACATAGTGTCTGTACTAATAGCTATCTCCATATACACATAGTGTCTGTACTAATAGCTATCTCCATATACACATAGTGTCTGTACTAATAGCTATCTCCATATACACATAGTGTCTGTACTAATAGCTATCCCCATATACACATAGTGTCTGTACTAATAGCTATCCCCATATACACATAATGTCTGTACTAATAGCTATCTCCATATACACATAGTGTCTGTACTAATAGCTATCCCTATATACACATAGTGTCTGTACTAATAGCTATCCCCATATACACATAGTGTCTGTACTAATAGCTATCTCCATATACACATAGTGTCTGTACTAATAGCTATCTCCATATACACATAGTGTCTGTACTAATAGCTATCTCCATATACACATAGTGTCTGTACTAATAGCTATCTCCATATACACAGTGTCTGTACTAATAGCTATCCCATATACACATAGTGTCTGTACTAATAGCTATCTCCATATACACATAGTGTCTGTACTAATAGCGATCCCCATATACACATAGTGTCTGTACTAATAGCTATTCCATATACATATAGTGTCTGTACTAATAGCTATCCCTATATACACATAGTGTCTGTACTAATAGCTATCCATATATACACATAGTGTCTGTACTAATAGCTATTCCATATACACATAGTGTCTGTACTAATAGCTATCCCCATATACACATAGTGTCTGTACTAATAGCTATTCCATATACATATAGTGTCTGTACTAATAGCTATCCCTATATACACATAGTGCCTGTACTAATAGCTATCCCATATACACATAGTGTCTGTACTAATAGCGATCCCCATATACACATAGTCTCGGTACTAATAGCTATCCCCATATACACATAGTGTCTGTACTAATAGCTATCCCCATATACACATAGTGTCTGTACTAATAGCTATTCCATATACATATAGTGTCTGTACTAATAGCTATCCCTATATACACATAGTGTCTGTACTAATAGCTATCCATATATACACATAGTGTCTGTACTAATAGCTATTCCATATACACATAGTGTCTGTACTAATAGCTATCCCCATATACACATAGTGTCTGTACTAATAGCTATCCCTATATACACATAGTGTCTGTACTAATAGCTATCCCTATATACACATAGTGCCTGTACTAATAGCTATCCCATATACATATAGTGCCTGTACTAATAGCTATCCCCATATACACAGTGTCTGTACTAATAGCTATCTCCATATACACATAGTGTCTGTACTAATAGCTATCCCCATATACACATAGTGTCTGTACTAATAGCTATCCCTATATACACATAGTGTCTGTACTAATAGCTATCCCTATATACACATAGTGCCTGTACTAATAGCTATCCCATATACATATAGTGCCTGTACTAATAGCTATCCCCATATACACAGTGTCTGTACTAATAGCTATCTCCATATACACATAGTGTCTGTACTAATAGCTATCCCCATATACACATAGTGTCTGTACTAATAGCTATCCCATATACATATAGTGCCTGTACTAATAGCTATCCCCATATACACAGTGTCTGTACTAATAGCTATCTCCTTATACACATAGTGTCTGTACTAATAGCTATCCCTATATACACACAGTGTCTGTACTAATAGCTATCCCCATATACACATAGTGTCTGTACTAATAGCTATCTCCATATACACATAGTGTCTGTACTAATAGCTATCCCCATATACACATAGTGTCTGTACTAATAGCTATCTCCATATACACATAGTGTCTGTACTAATAGCTATCCCCATATACACATAGTGTCTGTACTAATAGCTATCCCTATATACACATAGTGTCTGTACTAATAGCTATCCCCATATACACATAGTGTCTGTACTAATTGCTATCTCCATATACACATAGTGTCTGTACTAATAGCTATCTCCATATACACATAGTGCCTGTACTAATAGCTATCCCCATATACACATAGTGTCTGTACTAATAGCTATCTCCATATACACATAGTGTCTGTACTAATAGCTATCCCTATATACACATAGTGTCTGTACTAATAGCTATCCCCATATATACACAGTGTCTGTACTAATAGCTATCTCCATATACACATAGTGTCTGTACTAATAGCTATCCCTATATACACATAGTGTCTGTACTAATAGCTATCCCATATACATATAGTGTCTGTACTAATAGCTATCCCCATATATACACAGTGTCTGTACTAATAGCTATCTCCATATACACATAGTGTCTGTACTAATAGCTATCTCCATATACACATAGTGTCTGTACTAATAGCTATCTCCATATACACATAGTGTCTGTACTAATAGCTATCCCTATATACACATAGTGTCTGTACTAATAGCTATCCCATATACACATAGTGCCTGTACTAATAGCTATCTCCATATACACATAGTGTATGTACTAATAGTTATCCCATATACACATAGTGTCTGTACTAATAGCTATCCCCATATACACATAGTGTCTGTACTAATAGCTATCCCATATACACATAGTGTCTGTACTAATAGCTATCCCCATATACACATAGTGTCTGTACTAATAGCTATCTCCATATACACACAGTGTCTGTACTAATAGCTATCCCCATATACACATAGTGTCTGTACTAATAGCTATCTCCATATACACATAGTGTCTGTACTAATAGCTATCCCCATATACACATAGTGTCTGTACTAATAGCTATCTCCATATACACATAGTGTCTGTACTAATAGCTATCCCCATATACACATAGTGTCTGTACTAATAGCTATCCCTATATACACATAGTGTCTGTACTAATAGCTATCCCATATACACATAGTGTCTGTACTAATAGCTATCTCCATATACACATAGTGTCTGTACTAATAGCTATCCCATATACATATAGTGTCTGTACTAATAGCTATCCCATATACACACAGTGTCTGTACTAATAGCTATCTCCATATACACACAGTGTCTGTACTAATAGCTATCTCCATATACACATAGTGTCTGTACTAATAGCTATCTCCATATACACATAGTGTCTGTACTAATAGCTATCCCATATACACATAGTGCCTGTACTAATAGCTATCTCCATATACACATAGTGTATGTACTAATAGTTATCCCATATACACATAGTGTCTGTACTAATAGCTATCCCCATATACACATAGTGTCTGTACTAATAGCTATCCCATATACACATAGTGTCTGTACTAATAGCTATCTCCATATACACACAGTGTCTGTACTAATAGCTATCCCCATATACACATAGTGTCTGTACTAATAGCTATCTCCATATACACATAGTGTCTGTACTAATAGCTATCCCCATATACACATAGTGTCTGTACTAATAGCTATCTCCATATACACATAGTGTCTGTACTAATAGCTATCCCCATATACACATAGTGTCTGTACTAATAGCTATCCCTATATACACATAGTGTCTGTACTAATAGCTATCCCATATACACATAGTGTCTGTACTAATAGCTATCTCCATATACACATAGTGTCTGTACTAATAGCTATCCCATATACATATAGTGTCTGTACTAATAGCTATCCCATATACACACAGTGTCTGTACTAATAGCTATCTCCATATACACACAGTGTCTGTACTAATAGCTATCTCCATATACACATAGTGTCTGTACTAATAGCTATCTCCATATACACATAGTGTCTGTACTAATAGCTATCCCCATATACACATAGTGTCTGTACTAATAGCTATCCCCATATACACATAGTGTCTGTACTAATAGCGATCCCCATATACACTTAGTGTCTGTACTAATAGCGATCCCCATATACACATAGTGTCGGTACTAATAGCTATCCCCATATACACATAGTGTCTGTACTAATAGCTATCTCCATATACACATAGTGTCTGTACTAATAGCTATCCCCATATACACATAGTGTCTGTACTAATAGCTATCCCTATATACACATAGTGTCTGTACTAATAGCTATCCCTATATACACATAGTGTCTGTACTAATAGCTATCCCTATATACACATAGTGCCTGTACTAATAGCTATCCCATATACATATAGTGTCTGTACTAATAGCTATCCCCATATATACACAGTGTCTGTACTAATAGCTATCTCCATATACACATAGTGTCTGTACTAATAGCTATCCCCATATACACATAGTGTCTGTACTAATAGCTATCCCATATACATATAGTGTCTGTACTAATAGCTATCCCATATACACACAGTGTCTGTACTAATAGCTATCCCATATACATATAGTGTCTGTACTAATAGCTATCCTCATATACACATAGTGTCTGTACTAATAGCTATCCCATATACACATAGTGTCTGTACTAATAGCTATCTCCATATACACATAGTGTCTGTACTAATAGCTATCCCATATACACATAGTGTCTGTACTAATAGCGATCCCCATATACACATAGTGTCTGTACTAATAGCTATCTCCATATACACATAGTGTCTGTACTAATAGCTATCTCCATATACACATAGTGTCTGTACTAATAGCTATCTCCATATACACATAGTGTCTGTACTAATAGCTATCTCCATATACACATAGTGTCTGTACTAATAGCTATCCCATATACACATAGTGTCTGTACTAATAGCTATCCCCATATACACATAGTGTCTGTACTAATAGCTATCTCCATATACACAGTGTCTGTACTAATAGCTATCCCATATACACATAGTGTCTGTACTAATAGCTATCTCCATATACACATAGTGTCTGTACTAATAGCGATCCCCATATACACATAGTCTCGGTACTAATAGCTATCCCCATATACACATAGTGTCTGTACTAATAGCTATCTCCATATACACATAGTGTCTGTACTAATAGCTATCCCTATATACACATAGTGTCTGTACTAATAGCTATCCATATATACACATAGTGTCTGTACTAATAGCTATTCCATATACATATAGTGTCTGTACTAATAGCTATCCCTATATACACATAGTGCCTGTACTAATAGCTATCCCATATACATATAGTGTCTGTACTAATAGCTATCCCCATATATACACAGTGTCTGTACTAATAGCTATCTCCATATACACATAGTGTCTGTACTAATAGCTATCTCCATATACACATAGTGTCTGTACTAATAGCTATCCCCATATACACATAGTGTCTGTACTAATAGCTATCCCATATACATATAGTGCCTGTACTAATAGCTATCCCCATATACACATAGTGTCTGTACTAATAGCTATCCCCATTTACACATAGTGCCTGTACTAATAGCTATCTCCATATACACATAGTGTCTGTACTAATAGCTATCTCCATATACACATAGTGTCTGTACTAATAGCTATCTCCATATACACATAGTGTCTGTACTAATAGCTATCCCTATATACACACAGTGTCTGTACTAATAGCTATCTCCATATACACATAGTGTCTGTACTAATAGCTATCCCCATATACACATAGTGTCTGTACTAATAGCTATCCCCATATACACATAGTGTCTGTACTAATAGCTATCTCCATATACACATAGTGTCTGTACTAATAGCTATCCCCATATACACATAGTGTCTGTACTAATAGCTATCCCCATATACACATAGTGTCTGTACTAATAGCTATCCCCATATACACATAGTGTCTGTACTAATAGCTATCTCCATATACACATAGTGTCTGTACTAATAGCTATCCCCATATACACATAGTGTCTGTACTAATAGCTATCTCCATATACACATAGTGTCTGTACTAATAGCTATCCCATATACATATAGTGTCTGTACTAATAGCTATCCCATATACACATAGTGTCTGTACTAATAGCTATCCCCATATACACATAGTGTCGGTACTAATAGCTATCCCCATATACACATAGTGTCGGTACTAATAGCTATCTCCATATACACATAGTGTCTGTACTAATAGCGATCCCCATATACACTTAGTGTCTGTACTAATAGCGATCCCCATATACACATAGTGTCGGTACTAATAGCTATCCCCATATACACATAGTGTCTGTACTAATAGCTATCCCCATATACACATAGTGTCTGTACTAATAGCTATCCCTATATACACATAGTGTCTGTACTAATAGCTATCCCTATATACACATAGTGTCTGTACTAATAGCTATCCCTATATACACATAGTGCCTGTACTAATAGCTATCCCATATACATATAGTGTCTGTACTAATAGCTATCCCCATATATACACAGTGTCTGTACTAATAGCTATCTCCATATACACATAGTGTCTGTACTAATAGCTATCCCCATATACACATAGTGTCTGTACTAATAGCTATCTCCATATACACATAGTGTCTGTACTAATAGCTATCCCCATATACACATAGTGTCTGTACTAATAGCTATCCCCATATACACAGTGTCTGTACTAATAGCTATCTCCATATACACATAGTGTCTGTACTAATAGCTATCTCCATATACACATAGTGTCTGTACTAATAGCTATCCCCATATACACATAGTGTCTGTACTAATAGCTATCTCCATATACACATAGTGTCTGTACTAATAGCTATCCCCATATACACATAGTGCCTGTACTAATAGCTATCCCCATATACACATAGTGTCTGTACTAATAGCTATCTCCATATACACATAGTGTCTGTACTAATAGCTATCTCCATATACACATAGTGTCTGTACTAATAGCTATCTCCATATACACATAGTGTCTGTACTAATAGCTATCTCCATATACACATAGTGTCTGTACTAATAGCTATCTCCATATACACATAGTGTCTGTACTAATAGCTATCCCATATACACATAGTGTCTGTACTAATAGCTATCCCCATATACACATAGTGTCTGTACTAATAGCTATCTCCATATACACATAGTGTCTGTACTAATAGCTATTTCCATATACACATAGTGTCTGTACTAATAGCTATCCCATATACACATAGTGTCTGTACTAATAGCTATCCCCATATACACATAGTGTCTGTACTAATAGCTATCTCCATATACACATAGTGTCTGTACTAATAGCTATCTCCATATACACATAGTGCCTGTACTAATAGCTATCTCCATATACACATAGTGTCTGTACTAATAGCTATCTCCATATACACATAGTGCCTGTACTAATAGCTATCTCCATATACACATAGTGTCTGTACTAATAGCTATCCCCATATACACATAGTGTCTGTACTAATAGCTATCTCCATATACACATAGTGTCTGTACTAATAGCTATCTCCATATACACATAGTGCCTGTACTAATAGCTATCTCCATATACACATAGTGTCTGTACTAATAGCTATCTCCATATACACATAGTGCCTGTACTAATAGCTATCTCCATATACACATAGTGTCTGTACTAATAGCTATCTCCATATACACACAGTGCCTGTACTAATAGCTATCCCTATATACACATAGTGTCTGTACTAATAGCTATCCCCATATACACATAGTGTCTGTACTAATAGCTATCTCCATATACACATAGTGTCTGTACTAATAGCTATCCCTATATACACATAGTGTCTGTACTAATAGCTATCCCTATATACACATAGTGCCTGTACTAATAGCTATCCCATATACATATAGTGTCTGTACTAATAGCTATCCCCATATATACACAGTGTCTGTACTAATAGCTATCTCCATATACACATAGTGTCTGTACTAATAGCTATCTCCATATACACATAGTGTCTGTACTAATAGCTATCCCCATATACACATAGTGCCTGTACTAATAGCTATCTCCATATACACATAGTGTCTGTACTAATAGCTATCCCCATATACACATAGTGTCTGTACTAATAGCTGTCCCATATACATATAGTGTCTGTACTAATAGCTATCCCCATATATACACAGTGTCTGTACTAATAGCTATCTCCATATACACATAGTGTCTGTACTAATAGCGATCCCCATATACACATAGTGTCTGTACTAATAGCTCTCCCCATATACACATATTGTCTGTACTAATAGCTATCCCCATATACACATAGTGTCTGTACTAATAGCGATCCCCATATACACATAGTGTCTGTACTAATAGCGATCCCCATATACACATAGTGTCTGTACTAATAGCTATCCCCATATACACAGTGTCTGTACTAATAGCTATCTCCATATACACATAGTGTCTGTACTAATAGCTATCCCCATATACACATAGTGTCTGTACTAATAGCTATCTCCATATACACATAGTGTCTGTACTAATAGCTATCTCCATATACACATAGTGTCTGTACTAATAGCTATCTCCATATACACATAGTGTCTGTACTAATAGCTATCCCCATATACACATAGTGTCTGTACTAATAGCTATCCCCATATACACATAGTGTCTGTACTAATAACTATCCCCATATACACAGTGTCTGTACTAATAGCTATCCCCATATACACATAGTGTCTGTACTAATAGCTATCTCCATATTCACATAGTGTCTGTACTAATAGCTCTCCCCATATACACATAGTGTCTGTACTAATAGCTATCCCCATATACACAGTGTCTGTACTAATAGCTATCTCCATATACACATAGTGTCTGTACTAATAGCTATCCCCATATACACATAGTGTCTGTACTAATAGCTATACCCATATACACATAGTGCCTGTACTAATAGCGATCCCCATATACACATAGTGTCTGTACTAATAGCGATCCCCATATACACATAGTGTCGGTACTAATAGCGATCCCCATATACACATAGTGTCTGTACTAATAGCTATCCCCATATACACATAGTGTCTGTACTAATAGCTATCCCCATATACACATAGTGTCTGTACTAATAGCTATCCCATATACACATAGTGTCTGTACTAATAGCTATCCCATATACATATAGTGTCTGTACTAATAGCTATCCCATATACACATAGTGTCTGTACTAATAGCTATCCCATATACATATAGTGTCTGTACTAATAGCTATCCCTATATACACATAGTGTCTGTACTAATAGCTATCCCTATATACACATAGTGCCTGTACTAATAGCTATCCCATATACATATAGTGTCTGTACTAATAGCTATCCCCATATATACACAGTGTCTGTACTAATAGCTATCTCCATATACACATAGTGTCTGTACTAATAGCTATCCCCATATACACATAGTGTCTGTACTAATAGCTATCCCATATACACACAGTGTCTGTACTAATAGCTATCCCCATATACACACAGTGTCTGTACTAATAGCTATCTCCATATACACATAGTGCCTGTACTAATAGCTATCTCCATATACACATAGTGTCTGTACTAATAGCTATCCCATATACACATAGTGTCTGTACTAATAGCTATCCCTATATACACACAGTGTCTGTACTAATAGCTATCTCCATATACACATAGTGTCTGTACTAATAGCTATCTCCATATACACATAGTGTCTGTACTAATAGCTATCTCCATATACACATAGTGTCTGTACTAATAGCTATCTCCATATACACATAGTGTCTGTACTAATAGCTATCTCCATATACACATAGTGTCTGTACTAATAGCTATCCCTATATACACACAGTGTCTGTACTAATAGCTATCTCCATATACACATAGTGTCTGTACTAATAGCTATCTCCATATACACATAGTGTCTGTACTAATAGCTATCCCTATATACACACAGTGTCTGTACTAATAGCTATCTCCATATACACATAGTGTCTGTACTAATAGCTATCCCTATATACACACAGTGTCTGTACTAATAGCTATCTCCATATACACATAGTGTCTGTACTAATAGCTATCTCCATATACACATAGTGTCTGTACTAATAGCTATCTCCATATACACATAGTGTCTGTACTAATAGCTATCCCATATACACATAGTGTCTGTACTAATAGCGATCCCCATATACACACAGTGCCTGTACTAATAGTGATCCCCATATACACATAGTGTCTGTACTAATAGCTATCCCCATATATACACAGTGTCTGTACTAATAGCTATCCCCATATACACATAGTGTCTGTTCTAATAGCTATTCCATATACATATAGTGTCTGTACTAATAGCTATCTCCATATACACATAGTGCCTGTACTAATAGCTATCTCCATATACACATAGTGCCTGTACTAATAGCTATCTCCATATACACATAGTGTCTGTACTAATAACTATCTCCATATACACATAGTGCCTGTACTAATAGCTATCTCCATATACACATAGTGTCTGTACTAATAGCTATCTCCATATACACATAGTGTCTGTACTAATAGCTATCTCCATATACACATAGTGCCTGTACTAATAGCTATCTCCATATACACATAGTGCCTGTACTAATAGCTATCTCCATATACACATAGTGCCTGTACTAATAGCTATCTCCATATACACACAGTGTCTGTACTAATAGCTATCCCATATACATATAGTGTCTGTACTAATAGCTATCCCCATATACACACAGTGTCTGTACTAATAGCTATCTCCATATACACATAGTGTCTGTACTAATAGCTATCTCCATATACACATAGTGCCTGTACTAATAGCTATCCCCATATACACATAGTGTCTGTACTAATAGCTATCTCCATATACACATACTGTCTGTACTAATAGCGATCCCCATATACACATAGTGTCTGTACTAATAGCTATCCCCATATATACACATAGTGTCTGTACTAATAGCTATCTCCATATACACATACTGTCTGTACTAATAGCTATCCCCATATACACATAGTGTCTGTACTAATAGCTATCTCCATATACACCTAGTGTCTGTACTAATAGCTATCCCCATATACACAGTGTCTGTACTAATAGCTATCCCCATATACACATAGTGTCTGTACTAATAGCTATCTCCATATACTCATAGTGTCTGTACTAATAGCTATCTCCATATACACATAGTGTCTGTACTAATAGCTATCCCCATATACACATAGTGTCTGTACTAATAGCTATCTCCATATACACATAGTGTCTGTACTAATAGCTATCCCCATATACACATAGGGTCTGTACTAATAGCTATCCCCATATACACAGTGTCTGTACTAATAGCTATCCCCATATACACTAGTGTCTGTACTAATAGATATCTCCATATACACATAGTGTCTGTACTAATAGCTATCCCCATATACACATAGTGTCTGTACTAATAGCTATCTCCATATACACATAGTGTCTGTACTAATAGCTATCTCCATATACATATAGTGTCTGTACTAATAGCTATCCCATATACATATAGTGTCTGTACTAATAGCTATCCCCATATACACATAGTGTCTGTACTAATAGCTATCCCTATATACACATAGTGTCTGTACTAATAGCTATCCCCATATACACATAGTGTCTGTACTAATAGCTATCCCTATATACACATAGTGTCTGTACTAATAGCTATTCCATATACACATAGTGTCTGTACTAATAGCTATCTCCATATACACATAGTGTCTGTACTAATAGCTATCTCCATATACACATAGTGCCTGTACTAATAGCTATCCCATATACATATAGTGTCTGTACTAATAGCTATCCCCATATACACAGTGTCTGTACTAATAGCTATCTCCATATACACATAGTGTCTGTACTAATAGCTATCTCCATATACACATAGTGTCTGTACTAATAGCTATCCCATATACATATAGTGTCTGTACTAATAGCTATCTCCATATACACATAGTGTCTGTACTAATAGCTATCCCCATATACACAGTGTCTGTACTAATAGCTATCTCCATATACACATAGTGTCTGTACTAATAGCTATCTCCATATACACATAGTGTCTGTACTAATAGCTATCTCCATATACACATAGTGTCTGTACTAATAGCTATCCCCATATACACATAGTGTCTGTACTAATAGCTATCTCCATATACACATAGTGTCTGTACTAATAGCTATCTCCATATACACATAGTGTCTGTACTAATAGCTATCCCCATATACACAGTGTCTGTACTAATAGCTATCCCCATATACACAGTGTCTGTACTAATAGCTATCTCCATATACACATAGTGTCTGTACTAATAGCTATCTCCATATACACAGTGTCTGTACTAATAGCTATCCCCATATACACATAATGTCTGTACTAATAGCTATCTCCATATACACATAGTGTCTGTACTAATAGCTATCCCTATATACACATAGTGTCTGTACTAATAGCTATCCCTATATACACAGTGTCTGTACTAATAGCTATCCCCATATACACATAGTGTCTGTACTAATAGCTATCTCCATATACACATAGTGTCTGTACTAATAGCTATCTCCATATACACATAGTGTCTGTACTAATAGCTATCTCCATATACACATAGTGTCTGTACTAATAGCTATCTCCATATACACAGTGTCTGTACTAATAGCTATCCCATATACACATAGTGTCTGTACTAATAGCTATCTCCATATACACATAGTGTCTGTACTAATAGCGATCCCCATATACACATAGTCTCGGTACTAATAGCTATCCCCATATACACATAGTGTCTGTACTAATAGCTATCCCCATATACACATAGTGTCTGTACTAATAGCTATTCCATATACATATAGTGTCTGTACTAATAGCTATCCCTATATACACATAGTGTCTGTACTAATAGCTATCCATATATACACATAGTGTCTGTACTAATAGCTATTCCATATACATATAGTGTCTGTACTAATAGCTATCCCTATATACACATAGTGCCTGTACTAATAGCTATCCCATATACATATAGTGTCTGTACTAATAGCTATCCCCATATATACACAGTGTCTGTACTAATAGCTATCTCCATATACACATAGTGTCTGTACTAATAGCTATCCCCATATACACATAGTGTCTGTACTAATAGCTATCCCATATACATATAGTGCCTGTACTAATAGCTATCCCCATATACACATAGTGTCTGTACTAATAGCTATCTCCATATACACATAGTGTCTGTACTAATAGCTATCTCCATATACACATAGTGTCTGTACTAATAGCTATCCCTATATACACACAGTGTCTGTACTAATAGCTATCCCCATATACACATAGTGTCTGTACTAATAGCTATCTCCATATACACATAGTGTCTGTACTAATAGCTATCCCCATATACACATAGTGTCTGTACTAATAGCTATCTCCATATACACATAGTGTCTGTACTAATAGCTATCTCCATATACACACAGTGTCTGTACTAATAGCTATCTCCATATACACATAGTGTCTGTACTAATAGCTATCCCCATATACACATAGTGTCTGTACTAATAGCTATCTCCATATACACATAGTGTCTGTACTAATAGCTATCCCTATATACACATAGTGTCTGTACTAATAGCTATCCCCATATATACACAGTGTCTGTACTAATAGCTATCCCTATATACACATAGTGTCTGTACTAATAGCTATCCCATATACATATAGTGTCTGTACTAATAGCTATCCCCATATATACACAGTGTCTGTACTAATAGCTATCTCCATATACACATAGTGTCTGTACTAATAGCTATCCCCATATACACATAGTGTCTGTACTAATAGCTATCTCCATATACACATAGTGTCTGTACTAATAGCTATCCCCATATACACATAGTGTCTGTACTAATAGCTATCCCTATATACACATAGTGTCTGTACTAATAGCTATCCCATATACACACAGTGTCTGTACTAATAGCTATCTCCATATACACACAGTGTCTGTACTAATAGCTATCTCCATATACACATAGTGTCTGTACTAATAGCTATCTTCATATACACATAGTGTCTGTACTAATAGCTATCCCCATATACACATAGTGTCTGTACTAATAGCTATCCCCATATACACATAGTGTCTGTACTAATAGCGATCCCCATATACACTTAGTGTCTGTACTAATAGCGATCCCCATATACACATAGTGTCGGTACTAATAGCTATCCCCATATACACATAGTGTCTGTACTAATAGCTATCTCCATATACACATAGTGTCTGTACTAATAGCTATCCCCATATACACATAGTGTCTGTACTAATAGCTATCCCTATATACACATAGTGTCTGTACTAATAGCTATCCCTATATACACATAGTGTCTGTACTAATAGCTATCCCTATATACACATAGTGCCTGTACTAATAGCTATCCCATATACATATAGTGTCTGTACTAATAGCTATCCCCATATATACACAGTGTCTGTACTAATAGCTATCCCCATATACACATAGTGTCTGTACTAATAGCTATCCCCATATACACATAGTGTCTGTACTAATAGCTATCTCCATATACACATAGTGTCTGTACTAATAGCTATCCCATATACACATAGTGTCTGTACTAATAGCGATCCCCATATACACATAGTGTCTGTACTAATAGCTATCTCCATATACACATAGTGTCTGTACTAATAGCTATCTCCATATACACATAGTGTCTGTACTAATAGCTATCTCCATATACACATAGTGTCTGTACTAATAGCTATCTCCATATACACATAGTGTCTGTACTAATAGCTATCCCATATACACATAGTGTCTGTACTAATAGCTATCCCCATATACACATAGTGTCTGTACTAATAGCTATCTCCATATACACAGTGTCTGTACTAATAGCTATCCCATATACACATAGTGTCTGTACTAATAGCTATCTCCATATACACATAGTGTCTGTACTAATAGCGATCCCCATATACACATAGTCTCGGTACTAATAGCTATCCCCATATACACATAGTGTCTGTACTAATAGCTATCTCCATATACACATAGTGTCTGTACTAATAGCTATCCCTATATACACATAGTGTCTGTACTAATAGCTATCCATATATACACATAGTGTCTGTACTAATAGCTATTCCATATACATATAGTGTCTGTACTAATAGCTATCCCTATATACACATAGTGCCTGTACTAATAGCTATCCCATATACATATAGTGTCTGTACTAATAGCTATCCCCATATATACACAGTGTCTGTACTAATAGCTATCTCCATATACACATAGTGTCTGTACTAATAGCTATCTCCATATACACATAGTGTCTGTACTAATAGCTATCCCCATATACACATAGTGTCTGTACTAATAGCTATCCCATATACATATAGTGCCTGTACTAATAGCTATCCCCATATACACATAGTGCCTGTACTAATAGCTATCCCCATTTACACATAGTGCCTGTACTAATAGCTATCTCCATATACACATAGTGTCTGTACTAATAGCTATCTCCATATACACATAGTGTCTGTACTAATAGCTATCTCCATATACACATAGTGTCTGTACTAATAGCTATCCCTATATACACACAGTGTCTGTACTAATAGCTATCTCCATATACACATAGTGTCTGTACTAATAGCTATCCCCATATACACATAGTGTCTGTACTAATAGCTATCCCCATATACACATAGTGTCTGTACTAATAGCTATCTCCATATACACATAGTGTCTGTACTAATAGCTATCTCCATATACACATAGTGTCTGTACTAATAGCTATCCCCATATACACATAGTGTCTGTACTAATAGCTATCTCCATATACACATAGTGTCTGTACTAATAGCTATCCCCATATATACACAGTGTCTGTACTAATAGCTATCTCCATATACACATAGTGTCTGTACTAATAGCTATCCCTATATACACATAGTGTCTGTACTAATAGCTATCCCCATATATACACAGTGTCTGTACTAATAGCTATCTCCATATACACATAGTGTCTGTACTAATAGCTATCCCCATATACACATAGTGTCTGTACTAATAGCTATCCCCATATACACATAGTGTCTGTAATAATAGCTATCTCCATATACACATAATGTCTGTACTAATAGCTATCTCCATATACACATAGTGCCTGTACTAATAGCTATCCCCATATACACATAGTGTCTGTACTAATAGCTATCTCCATATACACATAGTGTCTGTACTAATAGCTATCTCCATATACACATAGTGTCTGTACTAATAGCTATCTCCATATACACATAGTGTCTGTACTAATAGCTATCTCCATATACACATAGTGTCTGTACTAATAGCTATCCCATATACACATAGTGCCTGTACTAATAGCTATCTCCATATACACATAGTGTCTGTACTAATAGCTATCTCCATATACACATAGTGTCTGTACTAATAGCTATCCCATATACACATAGTGTCTGTACTAATAGCTATCTCCATATACACATAGTGTCTGTACTAATAGCTATCCCATATACATATAGTGTCTGTACTAATAGCTATCCCATATACACATAGTGTCTGTACTAATAGCTATCTCCATATACACACAGTGTCTGTACTAATAGCTATCTCCATATACACATAGTGTCTGTACTAATAGCTATCCCATATACACATAGTGTCTGTACTAATAGCGATCCCCATATACACATAGTGTCGGTACTAATAGCTATCCCCATATACACATAGTGTCTGTACTAATAGCTATCCCCATATACACATAGTGTCTGTACTAATAGCTATCCCTATATACACATAGTGTCTGTACTAATAGCTATCCCTATATACACATAGTGTCTGTACTAATAGCTATCCCTATATACACATAGTGCCTGTACTAATAGCTATCCCATATACATATAGTGTCTGTACTAATAGCTATCCCCATATATACACAGTGTCTGTACTAATAGCTATCTCCATATACACATAGTGTCTGTACTAATAGCTATCCCCATATACACATAGTGTCTGTACTAATAGCTATCTCCATATACACATAGTGTCTGTACTAATAGCTATCCCCATATACACATAGTGTCTGTACTAATAGCTATCTCCATATACACATAGTGTCTGTACTAATAGCTATCTCCATATACACATAGTGTCTGTACTAATAGCTATCTCCATATACACATAGTGTCTGTACTAATAGCTATCTCCATATACACATAGTGTCTGTACTAATAGCTATCTCCATATACACATAGTGTCTGTACTAATAGCTATCCCATATACACATAGTGTCTGTACTAATAGCTATCCCCATATACACATAGTGTCTGTACTAATAGCTATTCCCATATACACATAGTGTCTGTACTAATAGCTATCTCCATATACACATAGTGCCTGTACTAATAGCTCTCTCCATATACACATAGTGTCTGTACTAATAGCTATCTCCATATACACATAGTGCCTGTACTAATAGCTATCTCCATATACACATAGTGTCTGTACTAATAGCTATCCCCATATACACATAGTGTCTGTACTAATAGCTATCTCCATATACACATAGTGTCTGTACTAATAGCTATCTCCATATACACATAGTGCCTGTACTAATAGCTATCTCCATATACACATAGTGTCTGTACTAATAGCTATCTCCATATACACATAGTGCCTGTACTAATAGCTATCTCCATATACACATAGTGTCTGTACTAATAGCTATCTCCATATACACACAGTGCCTGTACTAATAGCTATCCCTATATACACATAGTGTCTGTACTAATAGCTATCCCCATATACACATAGTGTCTGTACTAATAGCTATCTCCATATACACATAGTGTCTGTACTAATAGCTATCCCTATATACACATAGTGTCTGTACTAATAGCTATCCCTATATACACATAGTGCCTGTACTAATAGCTATCCCATATACATATAGTGTCTGTACTAATAGCTATCCCCATATATACACAGTGTCTGTACTAATAGCTATCTCCATATACACATAGTGTCTGTACTAATAGCTATCTCCATATACACATAGTGTCTGTACTAATAGCTATCCCCATATACACATAGTGCCTGTACTAATAGCTATCTCCATATACACATAGTGTCTGTACTAATAGCTATCCCCATATACACATAGTGTCTGTACTAATAGCTGTCCCATATACATATAGTGTCTGTACTAATAGCTATCCCCATATATACACATAGTGTCTGTACTAATAGCTATCCCTATATACACATAGTGTCTGTACTAATAGCTATCTCCATATACACATAGTGTCTGTACTAATAGCGATCCCCATATACACATAGTGTCTGTACTAATAGCTCTCCCCATATACACATATTGTCTGTACTAATAGCTATCCCCATATACACATAGTGTCTGTACTAATAGCGATCCCCATATACACATAGTGTCTGTACTAATAGCGATCCCCATATACACATAGTGTCTGTACTAATAGCTATCCCCATATACACAGTGTCTGTACTAATAGCTATCTCCATATACACATAGTGTCTGTACTAATAGCTATCCCCATATACACATAGTGTCTGTACTAATAGCTATCCCCATATACACAGTGTCTGTACTAATAGCTATCCCCATATACACATAGTGTCTGTACTAATAGCTATCTCCATATACACATAGTGTCTGTACTAATAGCTATCCCCATATACACATAGTGTCTGTACTAATAGCTATCCCCATATACACATAGTGTCTGTACTAATAACTATCCCCATATACACAGTGTCTGTACTAATAGCTATCCCCATATACACATAGTGTCTGTACTAATAGCTATCTCCATATACACATAGTGTCTGTACTAATAGCTATCTCCATATACACATAGTGTCTGTACTAATAGCTCTCCCCATATACACATAGTGTCTGTACTAATAGCTATCCCCATATACACAGTGTCTGTACTAATAGCTATCCCCATATACACATAGTGTCTGTACTAATAGCTATACCCATATACACATAGTGCCTGTACTAATAGCGATCCCCATATACACATAGTGTCTGTACTAATAGCGATCCCCATATACACATAGTGTCGGTACTAATAGCTATCCCCATATACACATAGTGTCTGTACTAATAGCTATCCCCATATACACATAGTGTCTGTACTAATAGCTATCCCATATACACATAGTGTCTGTACTAATAGCTATCCCATATACATATAGTGTCTGTACTAATAGCTATCCCATATACACATAGTGTCTGTACTAATAGCTATCCCATATACATATAGTGTCTGTACTAATAGCTATCCCTATATACACATAGTGTCTGTACTAATAGCTATCCCTATATACACATAGTGCCTGTACTAATAGCTATCCCATATACATATAGTGTCTGTACTAATAGCTATCCCCATATATACACATAGTGTCTGTACTAATAGCTATCCCCATATACACATAGTGTCTGTACTAATAGCTATCCCATATACACACAGTGTCTGTACTAATAGCTATCCCCATATACACATAGTGCCTGTACTAATAGCTATCTCCATATACACATAGTGTCTGTACTAATAGCTATCCCTATATACACACAGTGTCTGTACTAATAGCTATCTCCATATACACATAGTGTCTGTACTAATAGCTATCTCCATATACACATAGTGTCTGTACTAATAGCTATCTCCATATACACATAGTGTCTGTACTAATAGCTATCTCCATATACACATAGTGTCTGTACTAATAGCTATCTCCATATACACATAGTGTCTGTACTAATAGCTATCCCTATATACACACAGTGTCTGTACTAATAGCTATCTCCATATACACATAGTGTCTGTACTAATAGCTATCCCATATACACATAGTGTCTGTACTAATAGCGATCCCCATATACACACAGTGCCTGTACTAATAGTGATCCCCATATACACATAGTGTCTGTACTAATAGCTATCCCCATATATACACAGTGTCTGTACTAATAGCTATCCCATATACACATAGTGTCTGTTCTAATAGCTATTCCATATACATATAGTGTCTGTACTAATAGCTATCTCCATATACACATAGTGCCTGTACTAATAGCTATCTCCATATACACATAGTGCCTGTACTAATAGCTATCTCCATATACACATAGTGTCTGTACTAATAGCTATCTCCATATACACATAGTGCCTGTACTAATAGCTATCTCCATATACACATAGTGTCTGTACTAATAGCTATCCCATATACACATAGTGTCTGTTCTAATAGCTATCTCCATATACACATAGTGCCTGTACTAATAGCTATCTCCATATACACATAGTGCCTGTACTAATAGCTATCTCCATATACACATAGTGTCTGTACTAATAGCTATCTCCATATACACATAGTGCCTGTACTAATAGCTATCTCCATATACACATAGTGCCTGTACTAATAGCTATCTCCATATACACATAGTGCCTGTACTAATAGCTATCTCCATATACACACAGTGTCTGTACTAATAGCTATCCCATATACATATAGTGTCTGTACTAATAGCTATCCCCATATACACACAGTGTCTGTACTAATAGCTATCTCCATATACACATAGTGTCTGTACTAATAGCTATCTCCATATACACATACTGTCTGTACTAATAGCTATCCCCATATATACACATAGTGTCTGTACTAATAGCTATCTCCATATACACATACTGTCTGTACTAATAGCGATCCCCATATACACATAGTGTCTGTACTAATAGCTATCCCCATATACACAGTGTCTGTACTAATAGCTATCCCCATATACACATAGTGTCTGTACTAATAGCTATCTCCATATACACCTAGTGTCTGTACTAATAGCTATCCCCATATACACAGTGTCTGTACTAATAGCTATCCCCATATACACACAGTGTCTGTACTAATAGCTATCTCCATATACTCATAGTGTCTGTACTAATAGCTATCTCCATATACACAGTGTCTGTACTAATAGCTATCTCCATATACACATAGTGTCTGTACTAATAGCTATCCCCATATACACATAGGGTCTGTACTAATAGCTATCCCCATATACACAGTGTCTGTACTAATAGCTATCCCCATATACACTAGTGTCTGTACTAATAGATATCTCCATATACACATAGTGTCTGTACTAATAGCTATCCCCATATACACATAGTGTCTGTACTAATAGCTATCTCCATATACACATAGTGTCTGTACTAATAGCTATCTCCATATACACATAGTGTCTGTACTAATAGCTATCTCCATATACATATAGTGTCTGTACTAATAGCTATCCCATATACATATAGTGTCTGTACTAATAGCTATCCCCATATACACATAGTGTCTGTACTAATAGCTATCCCTATATACACATAGTGTCTGTACTAATAGCTATCCCCATATACACATAGTGTCTGTACTAATAGCTATCCCTATATACACATAGTGTCTGTACTAATAGCTATTCCATATACACATAGTGTCTGTACTAATAGCTATCTCCATATACACATAGTGCCTGTACTAATAGCTATCCCATATACATATAGTGTCTGTACTAATAGCTATCCCCATATACACAGTGTCTGTACTAATAGCTATCTCCATATACACATAGTGTCTGTACTAATAGCTATCTCCATATACACATAGTGTCTGTACTAATAGCTATCTCCATATACACATAGTGTCTGTACTAATAGCTATCCCATATACATATAGTGTCTGTACTAATAGCTATCTCCATATACACATAGTGTCTGTACTAATAGCTATCCCCATATACACAGTGTCTGTACTAATAGCTATCTCCATATACACATAGTGTCTGTACTAATAGCTATCTCCATATACACATAGTGTCTGTACTAATAGCTATCTCCATATACACATAGTGTCTGTACTAATAGCTATCTCCATATACACATAGTGCCTGTACTAATAGCTATCGCCATATACACATAGTGCCTGTACTAATAGCTATCCCCATATACACAGTGTCTGTACTAATAGCTATCTCCATATACACATAGTGCCTGTACTAATAGCTATCCCCATATACACATAGTGTCTGTACTAATAGCTATCTCCATATACACATAGTGTCTGTACTAATAGCTATCTCCATATACACATAGTGCCTGTACTAATAGCTATCCCCATATACACATAGTGTCTGTACTAATAGCTATCCCATATACACATAGTGTCTGTACTAATAGCTATCTCCATATACACATAGTGTCTGTACTAATAGCTATCTCCATATACACATAGTGCCTGTACTAATAGCTATCCCTATATACACATAGTGTCTGTACTAATAGCTATCTCCATATACACATAGTGTCTGTACTAATAGCTATCCCCATATACACATAGTGTCTGTACTAATAGCTATCTCCATATACACATAGTGTCTGTACTAATAGCTATCCCCATATACACATAGTGCCTGTACTAATAGCTAACCCCATATACACATAGTGTCTGTACTAATAGCTATCTCCATATACACATAGTGCCTGTACTAATAGCTATCTCCATATACACATAGTGTCTGTACTAATAGCTATCCCATATACACATAGTGTCTGTACTAATAGCTATCCCATATACACATAGTGTCTGTACTAATAGCTATCCCATATACACATAGTGCCTGTACTAATAGCTATCTCCATATACACATAGTGTCTGTACTAATAGCTATCCCATATACACATAGTGTCTGTACTAATAGCTATCCCATATACACATAGTGCCTGTACTAATACCTATCTCCATATACACATAGTGTCTGTACTAATAGCTATCCCATATACACATAGTGTCTGTACTAATAGCTATCCCTATATACACACAGTGTCTGTACTAATAGCTATCCCATATACACACAGTGTCTGTACTAATAGCTATCCCATATACACATAGTGTCTGTACTAATAGCTATCTCCATATACACATAGTGTCTGTACTAATAGCTATCCCATATACACATAGTGTCTGTACTAATAGCTATCCCCATATACACATAGTGTCTGTACTAATAGCTATCCCATATACACATAGTGTCTGTACTAATAGCTATCCCCATATACACATAGTGTCTGTACTAATAGCTATCCCATATACACATAGTGTCTGTACTAATAGCTATCCCATATACACATAGTGTCTGTACTAATAGCTATCCCCATATACACATAGTGTCTGTACTAATAGCTATCCCCATATACACATAGTGTCTGTACTAATAGCTATCTCCATATACACAGTGTCTGTACTAATAGCTATCCCCATATACACATAGTGTCTGTACTAATAGCTATCCCCATATACACATAGTGTCTGTACTAATAGCTATCTCCATATACACATAGTGTCTGTACTAATAGCTATCTCCATATACACATAGTGTCTGTACTAATAGCTATCTTCATATACACATAGTGTCTGTACTAATAGCTATCCCCATATACACATAGTGCCTGTACTAATAGCTATCTCCATATACACATAGTGTCTGTACTAATAGCTATCTTCATATACACATAGTGTCTGTACTAATAGCTATCCCCATATACACATAGTGCCTGTACTAATAGCTATCTCCATATACACATAGTGTCTGTACTAATAGCTATCCCATATACACATATTGCCTGTACTAATACCTATCTCCATATACACATAGTGTCTGTACTAATAGCTATCCCATATACACATAGTGTCTGTACTAATAGCTATCCCTATATACACACAGTGTCTGTACTAATAGCTATCCCATATACACACAGTGTCTGTACTAATAGCTATCCCATATACACATAGTGTCTGTACTAATAGCTATCTCCATATACACATAGTGTCTGTACTAATAGCTATCCCATATACACATAGTGTCTGTACTAATAGCTATCCCATATACACATAGTGTCTGTACTAATAGCTATCCCTATATACACATAGTGTCTGTACTAATAGCTATCCCTATATACACATAGTGTCTGTACTAATAGCTATCCCCATATACACATAGTGTCTGTACTAATAGCTATCCCCATATACACATAGTGTCTGTACTAATAGCTATCTCCATATACACAGTGTCTGTACTAATAGCTATCCCCATATACACATAGTGTCTGTACTAATAGCTATCCCCATATACACATAGTGTCTGTACTAATAGCTATCTCCATATACACATAGTGTCTGTACTAATAGCTATCTCCATATACACATAGTGTCTGTACTAATAGCTATCCCCATATACACATAGTGCCTGTACTAATAGCTATCTCCATATACACATAGTGTCTGTACTAATAGCTATCCCCATATACACATAGTGTCTGTACTAATAGCTATCTCCATATACACATAGTGTCTGTACTAATAGCTATCCCCATATACACATAGTGTCTGTACTAATAGCTATCTCCATATACACATAGTGTCTGTACTAATAGCTATCCCCATATACACATAGTGTCTGTACTAATAGCTATCCCCATATACACATAGTGTCTGTACTAATAGCTATCTCCATATACACATAGTGTCTGTACTAATAGCTATCCCCATATACACATAGTGTCTGTACTAATAGCTATCCCCATATACACATAGTGTCTGTACTAATAGCTATCCCCATATACACATAGTGTCTGTACTAATAGCTATCCCCATATACACATTGTGTCTGTACTAATAGCTATCCCATATACACATAGTGTCTGTACTAATAGCTATCCCATATACACATAGTGTCTGTACTAATAGCTATCCCATATACACAGTGTGTGTACTAATAGCTATCTTCATATACACACAGTGTCTGTACTAATAGCTATCCCATATACACATAGTGTCTGTACTAATAGCTATCTCCATATACACATAGTGCCTGTACTAATAGCTATCCCATATACACATAGTGTCTGTACTAATAGCTATCTCCATATACACATAGTGCCTGTACTAATAGCTATCCCATATACACATAGTGTCTGTACTAATAGCGATCCCCATATACACATAGTGTCTGTACTAATAGCTATCCCCATATACACAGTGTCTGTACTAATAGCTATCTCCATATACACATAGTGTCTGTACTAATAGCGATCCCCATATACACATAGTGCCTGTAATAATAGCTATCTCCATATACACAGTGTCTGTACTAATAGCTATCTCCATATACACATAGTGTCTGTACTAATAGCTATCTCCATATACACATAGTGTCTGTACTAATAGCTATCCCCATATACACATAGTGTCTGTACTAATAGCTATCTCCATATACACATAGTGTCTGTACTAATAGCTATCCCTATATACACATAGTGTCTGTACTAATAGCTATCTCTATATACACATAGTGTCTGTACTAATAGCTATCTCTATATACACAGTGTCTGTACTAATAGCTATCTCCATATACACATAGTGTCTGTACTAATAGCTATCTCCATATATACATAGTGTCTGTACTAATAGCTATCTCCATATACACAGTGTCTGTACTAATAGCTATCCCATATACATAGTGTCTGTACTAATAGCTATCCCATATACACACAGTGTCTGTACTAATAGCTATCTCCATATACACACAGTGTCTGTACTAATAGCTATCTCCATATACACATAGTGTCTGTACTAATAGCTATCTCCATATACACATAGTGTCTGTACTAATAGCTATCTCCATATACACATAGTGTCTGTACTAATAGCTATCTCCATATACACATAGTGTCTGTACTAATAGCTATCCCCATATACACATAGTGTCTGTTCTAATAGCTATCCCCATATACACATAATGTCTGTACTAATAGCTATCCCCATATATACACAGTGTCTGTACTAATAGCTATCCCATATACACATAGTGTCTGTACTAATAGCTATCTCCATATACACATAGTGCCTGTACTAATAGCTATCTCCATATACACATAGTGTCTGTACTAATAGCTATCTCCATATACACATAGTGTCTGTACTAATAGCTATCTCCATATACACATAGTGTCTGTACTAATAGCTATCCCCATATATACACAGTGTCTGTACTAATAGCTATCTCCATATACACATAGTGTCTGTACTAATAGCTATCCCCATATACACATAGTGTCTGTACTAATAGCTCTCCCCATATACACATAGTGTCTGTACTAATAGCTATCTCCATATACACATAGTGTCTGTACTAATAGCTATCTCCATATACACATAGTGTCTGTACTAATAGCGATCCCCATATACACATAGTGTCTGTACTAATAGCTCTCCCCATATACACATATTGTCTGTACTAATAGCTATCTCCATATACACATAGTGTCTGTACTAATAGCTATCTCCATATACACATAGTGTCTGTACTAATAGCTATCCCCATATACACAGTGTCTGTACTAATAGCTATCTCCATATACACATAGTGTCTGTACTAATAGCGATCCCCATATACACATAGTGTCTGTACTAATAACTATCCCCATATACACAGTGTCTGTACTAATAGCTATCCCCATATACACATAGTGTCTGTACTAATAGCTATCTCCATATACATATAGTGTCTGTACTAATAGCTATCTCCATATACACATAGTGTCTGTACTAATAGCTATCCCCATATACACATAGTGTCTGTACTAATAGCTATCTCCATATACACATAGTGTCTGTACTAATAGCTATCCCCATATACACATAGTGTCTGTACTAATAGCTATCCCCATATAAACAGTGTCTGTACTAATAGCTATCTCCATATACACATAGTGTCTGTACTAATAGCTATCCCCATATACACATAGTGTCTGTACTAATAGCTATCCCCATATAAACAGTGTCTGTACTAATAGCTATCCCATATACACATAGTGTCTGTACTAATAGCTATCCCCATATACACATAGTGTCTGTACTAATAGCTATCCCCATATACACACAGTGTCTGTACTAATAGCTATCCCATATACACATAGTGTCTGTACTAATAGCTATCTCCATATACACATAGTGCCTGTACTAATAGCTATCCCCATATAAACAGTGTCTGTACTAATAGCTATCTCCATATACACATAGTGTCTGTACTAATAGCTATCCCTATATACACATAGTGTCTGTACTAATAGCTATCCCTATATACACATAGTGTCTGTACTAATAGCTATCCCCATATACACATAGTGTCTGTACTAATAGCTATCTCCATATACACATAGTGTCTGTACTAATAGCTATCCCCATATACACATAGTGTCTGTACTAATAGCTATCCCATATACACATAGTGTCTGTACTAATAGCTATACCCATATACACATAGTGCCTGTACTAATAGCTATCTCCATATACACATAGTGTCTGTACTAATAGCTATCCCCATATACACATAGTGTCTGTACTAATAGCTATCCCCATATAAACAGTGTCTGTACTAATAGCTATCTCCATATACACATAGTGTCTGTACTAATAGCTATCCCTATATACACATAGTGTCTGTACTAATAGCTATCCCATATACATATAGTGTCTGTACTAATAGCTATCCCCATATATACACAGTGTCTGTACTAATAGCTATCTCCATATACACATAGTGTCTGTACTAATAGCTATCCCCATATACACATAGTGTCTGTACTAATAGCTATCCCATATACACATAGTGTCTGTACTAATAGCTATCCCATATACATATAGTGTCTGTACTAATAGCTATCCCCATATATACACAGTGTCTGTACTAATAGCTATCTCCATATACACATAGTGTCTGTACTAATAGCTATCCCCATATACACATAGTGTCTGTACTAATAGCTATCCCCATATACACATAGTGTCTGTACTAATAGCTATCCCCATATACACATAGTGTCTGTACTAATAGCTATCTCCATATACACATAGTGTCTGTACTAATAGCTATCTCCATATACACATAGTGTCTGTACTAATAGCTATCTCCATATACACATAGTGCCTGTACTAATAGCGATCCCCATATACACATAGTGTCTGTACTAATAGCGATCCCCATATACACATAGTGTCGGTACTAATAGCTATCCCCATATACACATAGTGTCTGTACTAATAGCTATCTCCATATACACATAGTGTCTGTACTAATAGCTATCCCATATACATATAGTGTCTGTACTAATAGCTATCCCCATATATACACAGTGTCTGTACTAATAGCTATCTCCATATACACATAGTGTCTGTACTAATAGCTATCCCCATATACACATAGTGTCTGTACTAATAGCTATCCCTATATACACATAGTGTCTGTACTAATAGCTATCCCTATATACACATAGTGCCAGTACTAATAGCTATCCCATATACATATAGTGTCTGTACTAATAGCTATCCCCATATATACACAGTGTCTGTACTAATAGCTATCTCCATATACACATAGTGTCTGTACTAATAGCTATCCCCATATACACATAGTGTCTGTACTAATAGCTATCCCATATATACATAGTGTCTGTACTAATAGCTATCTCCATATACACATAGTGCCTGTACTAATAGCTATCTCCATATACACATAGTGTCTGTACTAATAGCTATCCCATATATACATAGTGTCTGTACTAATAGCTATCTCCATATACACATAGTGCTTGTACTAATAGCTATCTCCATATACACATAGTGTCTGTACTAATAGCTATCTCCATATACACATAGTGTCTGTACTAATAGCTATCTCCATATACACATAGTGTCTGTACTAATAGCTATCCCCATATACACATAGTGTCTGTACTAATAGCTATCTCCATATACACACAGTGCCTGTACTAATAGCTATCCCTATATACACATAGTGTCTGTACTAATAGCTATCCCCATATACACATAGTGTCTGTACTAATAGCTATCCCTATATACACATAGTGCCTGTACTAATAGCTATCCCATATACATATAGTGTCTGTACTAATAGCTATCCCCATATATACACAGTGTCTGTACTAATAGCTATCTCCATATACACATAGTGTCTGTACTAATAGCTATCCCCATATACACATAGTGTCTGTACTAATAGCTATCCCTATATACACATAGTGTCTGTACTAATAGCTATCTCCATATACACATAGTGTCTGTACTAATAGCTATCCCTATATACACATAGTGCCTGTACTAATAGCTATCCCATATACATATAGTGTCTGTACTAATAGCTATCTCCATATACACATAGTGTCTGTACTAATAGCTATCTCCATATACACATAGTGTCTGTACTAATAGCTATCCCTATATACACATAGTGCCTGTACTAATAGCTATCCCCATATACATATAGTGTCTGTACTAATAGCTATCTCCATATACACATAGTGTCTGTACTAATAGCTATCCCATATACATATAGTGTCTGTACTAATAGCTATCTCCATATACACATAGTGTCTGTACTAATAGCTATCTCCATATACACATAGTGTCTGTACTAATAGCTATCTCCATATACACATAGTGTCTGTACTAATAGCGATCCCCATATACACATAGTGTCTGTACTAATAGCTCTCCCCATATACACATATTGTCTGTACTAATAGCTATCTCCATATACACATAGTGTCTGTACTAATAGCTATCCCCATATACACAGTGTCTGTACTAATAGCTATCTCCATATACACATAGTGTCTGTACTAATAGCGATCCCCATATACACATAGTGTCTGTACTAATAACTATCCCCATATACACAGTGTCTGTACTAATAGCTATCCCCATATACACATAGTGTCTGTACTAATAGCTATCTCCATATACATATAGTGTCTGTACTAATAGCTATCTCCATATACACATAGTGTCTGTACTAATAGCTATCCCCATATACACATAGTGTCTGTACTAATAGCTATCTCCATATACACATAGTGTCTGTACTAATAGCTATCCCCATATACACATAGTGTCTGTACTAATAGCTATCCCCATATAAACAGTGTCTGTACTAATAGCTATCTCCATATACACATAGTGTCTGTACTAATAGCTATCCCCATATACACATAGTGTCTGTACTAATAGCTATCCCCATATAAACAATGTCTGTACTAATAGCTATCCCATATACACATAGTGTCTGTACTAATAGCTATACCCATATACACATAGTGCCTGTACTAATAGCTATCTCCATATACACATAGTGTCTGTACTAATAGCTATCCCCATATACACATAGTGTCTGTACTAATAGCTATCCCCATATAAACAGTGTCTGTACTAATAGCTATCTCCATATACACATAGTGTCTGTACTAATAGCTATCCCTATATACACATAGTGTCTGTACTAATAGCTATCCCCATATACACATAGTGTCTGTACTAATAGCTATCTCCATATACACATAGTGTCTGTACTAATAGCTATCCCCATATACACATAGTGTCTGTACTAATAGCTATCTCCATATACACATAGTGTCTGTACTAATAGCTATCCCCATATACACATAGTGTCTGTACTAATAGCTATCCCATATACACATAGTGTCTGTACTAATAGCTATACCCATATACACATAGTGCCTGTACTAATAGCTATCTCCATATACACATAGTGTCTGTACTAATAGCTATCCCCATATACACATAGTGTCTGTACTAATAGCTATCCCCATATAAACAGTGTCTGTACTAATAGCTATCTCCATATACACATAGTGTCTGTACTAATAGCTATCCCTATATACACATAGTGTCTGTACTAATAGCTATCCCATATACATATAGTGTCTGTACTAATAGCTATCCCCATATATACACAGTGTCTGTACTAATAGCTATCTCCATATACACATAGTGTCTGTACTAATAGCTATCCCCATATACACATAGTGTCTGTACTAATAGCTATCTCCATATACACATAGTGTCTGTACTAATAGCTATCCCCATATACACATAGTGTCTGTACTAATAGCTATCCCCATATACACATAGTGTCTGTACTAATAGCTATCCCCATATACACATAGTGTCTGTACTAATAGCTATCTCCATATACACATAGTGTCTGTACTAATAGCTATCTCCATATACACATAGTGTCTGTACTAATAGCTATCTCCATATACACATAGTGCCTGTACTAATAGCGATCCCCATATACACATAGTGTCTGTACTAATAGCGATCCCCATATACACATAGTGTCGGTACTAATAGCTATCCCCATATACACATAGTGTCTGTACTAATAGCTATCTCCATATACACATAGTGTCTGTACTAATAGCTATCCCCATATACACATAGTGTCTGTACTAATAGCTATCCCTATATACACATAGTGTCTGTACTAATAGCTATCCCTATATACACATAGTGCCAGTACTAATAGCTATCCCATATACATATAGTGTCTGTACTAATAGCTATCCCCATATATACACAGTGTCTGTACTAATAGCTATCTCCATATACACATAGTGTCTGTACTAATAGCTATCCCCATATACACATAGTGTCTGTACTAATAGCTATCCCATATATACATAGTGTCTGTACTAATAGCTATCTCCATATACACATAGTGCCTGTACTAATAGCTATCTCCATATACACATAGTGTCTGTACTAATAGCTATCCCATATATACATAGTGTCTGTACTAATAGCTATCTCCATATACACATAGTGCCTGTACTAATAGCTATCTCCATATACACATAGTGTCTGTACTAATAGCTATCTCCATATACACATAGTGTCTGTACTAATAGCTATCTCCATATACACATAGTGTCTGTACTAATAGCTATCTCCATATACACATAGTGTCTGTACTAATAGCTATCCCCATATACACATAGTGTCTGTACTAATAGCTATCTCCATATACACACAGTGCCTGTACTAATAGCTATCCCTATATACACATAGTGTCTGTACTAATAGCTATCCCCATATACACATAGTGTCTGTACTAATAGCTATCCCTATATACACATAGTGCCTGTACTAATAGCTATCCCATATACATATAGTGTCTGTACTAATAGCTATCCCCATATATACACAGTGTCTGTACTAATAGCTATCTCCATATACACATAGTGTCTGTACTAATAGCTATCCCCATATACACATAGTGTCTGTACTAATAGCTATCCCTATATACACATAGTGTCTGTACTAATAGCTATCTCCATATACACATAGTGTCTGTACTAATAGCTATCCCTATATACACATAGTGCCTGTACTAATAGCTATCCCATATACATATAGTGTCTGTACTAATAGCTATCTCCATATACACATAGTGTCTGTACTAATAGCTATCTCCATATACACATAGTGTCTGTACTAATAGCTATCCCATATACATATAGTGTCTGTACTAATAGCTATCCCTATATACACATAGTGCCTGTACTAATAGCTATCCCCATATACATATAGTGTCTGTACTAATAGCTATCTCCATATACACATAGTGTCTGTACTAATAGCTATCCCATATACATATAGTGTCTGTACTAATAGCTATCTCCATATACACATAGTGTCTGTACTAATAGCTATCTCCATATACACATAGTGTCTGTACTAATAGCTATCCCCATATACACAGTGTCTGTACTAATAGCTATCCCCATATACACATAGTGTCTGTACTAATAGCTATCTCCATATACACATAGTGTCTGTACTAATAGCTATCCCATATACATATAGTGTCTGTACTAATAGCTATCTCCATATACACATAGTGTCTGTACTAATAGCTATCCCCATATACACAGTGTCTGTACTAATAGCTATCCCTATATACACATAGTGTCTGTACTAATAGCTATCCCCATATACACATAGTGTCTGTACTAATAGCTATCTCCATATACACATAGTGTCTGTACTAATAGCTATCTCCATATACACATAGTGTCTGTACTAATAGCTATCTCCATATACACATAGTGTCTGTACTAATAGCTATCCCCATATACACATAGTGTCTGTACTAATAGCTATCCCCATATACACATAATGTCTGTACTAATAGCTATCTCCATATACACATAGTGTCTGTACTAATAGCTATCCCTATATACACATAGTGTCTGTACTAATAGCTATCCCCATATACACATAGTGTCTGTACTAATAGCTATCTCCATATACACATAGTGTCTGTACTAATAGCTATCTCCATATACACATAGTGTCTGTACTAATAGCTATCTCCATATACACATAGTGTCTGTACTAATAGCTATCTCCATATACACAGTGTCTGTACTAATAGCTATCCCATATACACATAGTGTCTGTACTAATAGCTATCTCCATATACACATAGTGTCTGTACTAATAGCTATCCCCATATACACATAGTGTCTGTACTAATAGCTATCCCTATATACACATAGTGTCTGTACTAATAGCTATCCATATATACACATAGTGTCTGTACTAATAGCTATCCCCATATACACATAGTGTCTGTACTAATTGCTATCTCCATATACACATAGTGTCTGTACTAATAGCTATCTCCATATACACATAGTGTCTGTACTAATAGCTATCCCCATATACACATAGTGTCTGTACTAATAGCTATCTCCATATACACATAGTGTCTGTACTAATAGCTATCCCTATATACACATAGTGTCTGTACTAATAGCTATTCCCATATATACACAGTGTCTGTACTAATAGCTATCTCCATATACACATAGTGTCTGTACTAATAGCTATCCCTATATACACATAGTGTCTGTACTAATAGCTATCCCATATACATATAGTGTCTGTACTAATAGCTATCCCCATATATACACAGTGTCTGTACTAATAGCTATCTCCATATACACATAGTGTCTGTACTAATAGCTATCTCCATATACACACAGTGTCTGTACTAATAGCTATCTCCATATACACATAGTGTCTGTACTAATAGCTATCCCTATATACACATAGTGTCTGTACTAATAGCTATCTCCATATACACATAGTGTCTGTACTAATAGCTATCTCCATATACACATAGTGTCTGTACTAATAGCTATCCCATATACACATAGTGCCTGTACTAATAGCTATCTCCATATACACATAGTGTATGTACTAATAGTTATCCCATATACACATAGTGTCTGTACTAATAGCTATCTCCTTATACACATAGTGTCTGTACTAATAGCTATCTCCATATACACATAGTGTCTGTACTAATAGCTATCTCCATATACACATAGTGTCTGTACTAATAGCTATCTCCATATACACATAGTGTCTGTACTAATAGCTATCCCCATATACACATAGTGTCTGTACTAATAGCTATCCCCATATATACACATAGTGTCTGTACTAATAGCTATCCCCATATACACATAGTGTCTGTACTAATAGCTATCCCATATACACATAGTGTCTGTACTAATAGCTATCTCCATATACACACAGTGTCTGTACTAATAGCTATCCCCATATACACATAGTGTCTGTACTTATAGCTATCTCCATATACACATAGTGTCTGTACTAATAGCTATCCCCATATACACATAGTGTCTGTACTAATAGCTATCCCATATACACATAGTGTCTGTACTAATAGCTATCTCCATATACACATAGTGTCTGTACTAATAGCTATCCCATATACATATAGTGTCTGTACTAATAGCTATCCCATATACACACAGTGTCTGTACTAATAGCTATCTCCATATACACATAGTGTCTGTACTAATAGCTATCTCCATATACACATAGTGTCTGTACTAATAGCTATCTCCATATACACATAGTGTCTGTACTAATAGCTATCCCCATATACACATAGTGTCTGTACTAATAGCTATCCCCATATACACATAGTGTCTGTACTAATAGCGATCCCCATATACACTTAGTGTCTGTACTAATAGCTATCTCCATATACACATAGTGTCTGTACTAATAGCTATCCCCATATACACATAGTGTCTGTACTAATAGCGATCCCCATATACACTTAGTGTCTGTACTAATAGCGATCCCCATATACACATAGTGTCTGTACTAATAGCTATCTCCATATACACATAGTGTCGGTACTAATAGCTATCCCCATATACACATAGTGTCTGTACTAATAGCTATCTCCATATACACATAGTGTCTGTACTAATAGCTATCCCCATATACACATAGTGTCTGCACTAATAGCTATCTCCATATACACATAGTGTCTGTACTAATAGCTATCTCCATATACACATAGTGTCTGTACTAATAGCTATCTCCATATACACATAGTGTCTGTACTAATAGCTATCCCTATATACACATAGTGTCTGTACTAATAGCTATCCCTATATACACATAGTGCCTGTACTAATAGCTATCCCATATACATATAGTGTCTGTACTAATAGCTATCCCCATATATACACAGTGTCTGTACTAATAGCTATCTCCATATACACATAGTGTCTGTACTAATAGCTATCCCCATATACACATAGTGTCTGTACTAATAGCTATCTCCATATACACATAGTGTCTGTACTAATAGCTATCCCATATACACATAGTGTCTGTACTAATAGCGATCCCCATATACACATAGTGTCTGTACTAATAGCTATCTCCATATACACATAGTGTCTGTACTAATAGCTATCTCCATATACACATAGTGTCTGTACTAATAGCTATCTCCATATACACATAGTGTCTGTACTAATAGCTATCTCCATATACACATAGTGTCTGTACTAATAGCTATCCCATATACACATAGTGTCTGTACTAATAGCTATCCCCATATACACATAGTGTCTGTACTAATAGCTATCTCCATATACACAGTGTCTGTACTAATAGCTATCCCATATACACATAGTGTCTGTACTAATAGCTATCTCCATATACATATAGTGTCTGTACTAATAGCGATCCCCATATACACATAGTCTCGGTACTAATAGCTATCCCCATATACACATAGTGTCTGTACTAATAGCTATCTCCATATACACATAGTGTCTGTACTAATAGCTATCCCTATATACACATAGTGTCTGTACTAATAGCTATCCCCATATACACATAGTGTCTGTACTAATAGCTATCTCCATATACACATAGTGTCTGTACTAATAGCTATCCCTATATACACATAGTGTCTGTACTAATAGCTATCCATATATACACATAGTGTCTGTACTAATAGCTATTCCATATACATATAGTGTCTGTACTAATAGCTATCCCTATATACACATAGTGCCTGTACTAATAGCTATCCCATATACATATAGTGTCTGTACTAATAGCTATCCCCATATATACACAGTGTCTGTACTAATAGCTATCTCCATATACACATAGTGTCTGTACTAATAGCTATCTCCATATACACATAGTGTCTGTACTAATAGCTATCCCCATATACACAAAGTGTCTGTACTAATAGCTATCCCATATACATATAGTGCCTGTACTAATAGCTATCCCCATATACACATAGTGTCTGTACTAATAGCTATCTCCATATACACATAGTGTCTGTACTAATAGCTATCTCCATATACACATAGTGTCTGTACTAATAGCTATCTCCATATACACATAGTGTCTGTACTAATAGCTATCCCTATATACACACAGTGTCTGTACTAATAGCTATCTCCATATACACATAGTGTCTGTACTAATAGCTATCCCCATATACACATAGTGTCTGTACTAATAGCTATCCCCATATACACATAGTGTCTGTACTAATAGCTATCTCCATATACACATAGTGCCTGTACTAATAGCTATCCCCATATACACATAGTGTCTGTACTAATAGCTATCCCTATATACACATAGTGTCTGTACTAATAGCTATCCCCATATACACATAGTGTCTGTACTAATAGCTATCCCATATACACATAGTGTCTGTACTAATTGCTATCTCCATATACACATAGTGTCTGTACTAATAGCTATCTCCATATACACATAGTGTCTGTACTAATAGCTATCTCCATATACACATAGTGTCTGTACTAATAGCTATCCCCATATACACATAGTGTCTGTACTAATAGCTATCTCCATATACACAGTGTCTGTACTAATAGCTATCCCCATATATACACAGTGTCTGTACTAATAGCTATCGCCATATACACATAGTGTCTGTACTAATAGCTATCCCCATATATACACAGTGTCTGTACTAATAGCTATCTCCATATACACATAGTGTCTGTACTAATAGCTATCCCTATATACACATAGTGTCTGTACTAATAGCTATCCCTATATACACATAGTGTCTGTACTAATAGCTATCCCCATATACACATAGTGTCTGTACTAATAGCTATCTCCATATACACAGTGTCTGTACTAATAGCTATCTCCATATACACATAGTGTCTGTACTAATAGCTATCCCCATATATACACAGTGTCTGTACTAATAGCTATCTCCATATACACATAGTGTCTGTACTAATAGCTATCCCTATATACACATAGTGTCTGTACTAATAGCTATCCCCATATATACACATAGTGTCTGTACTAATAGCTATCCCCATATACACATAGTGTCTGTACTAATAGCTATCTCCATATACACATAGTGTCTGTACTAATAGCTATCCCTATATACACATAGTGTCTGTACTAATAGCTATCTCCATATACACATAGTGTCTGTACTAATAGCTATCTCCATATACACATAGTGTCTGTACTAATAGCTATCCCATATACACATAGTGCCTGTACTAATAGCTATCTCCATATACACATAGTGTATGTACTAATAGTTATCCCATATACACATAGTGTCTGTACTAATAGCTATCTCCTTATACACATAGTGTCTGTACTAATAGCTATCCCCATATACACACAGTGTCTGTACCAATAGCTATCCCTATATACACATAGTGTCTGTACTAATAGCTATCCCCATATACACATAGTGTCTGTACTAATAGCTATCTCCATATACACATAGTGTCTGTACTAATAGCTATCCCCATATACACATAGTGTCTGTACTAATAGCTATCTCCATATACACATAGTGTCTGTACTAATAGCTATCCCCATATACACATAGTGTCTGTACTAATAGCTATCCCTATATACACATAGTGTCTGTACTAATAGCTATCCCATATACACATAGTGTCTGTACTAATAGCTATCTCCATATACACATAGTGTCTGTACTAATAGCTATCCCATATACATATAGTGTCTGTACTAATAGCTATCCCATATACACATAGTGTCTGTACTAATAGCTATCTCCATATACACACAGTGTCTGTACTAATAGCTATCTCCATATACACATAGTGTCTGTACTAATAGCTATCCCCATATACACATAGTGTCGGTACTAATAGCTATCCCCATATACACATAGTGTCTGTACTAATAGCTATCTCCATATACACATAGTGTCTGTACTAATAGCTATCCCCATATACACATAGTGTCTGTACTAATAGCTATCCCTATATACACATAGTGTCTGTACTAATAGCTATCCCTATATACACATAGTGTCTGTACTAATAGCTATCCCTATATACACATAGTGCCTGTACTAATAGCTATCCCATATACACATAGTGTCTGTACTAATAGCTATCTCTATATACACAGTGTCTGTACTAATAGCTATCTCCATATACACATAGTGTCTGTACTAATAGCTATCTCCATATACACATAGTGTCTGTACTAATAGCTATCTCCATATACACATAGTGTCTGTACTAATAGCTATCTCCATATACACATAGTGTCTGTACTAATAGCTATCTCCATATACACATAGTGTCTGTACTAATAGCTATCCCATATACACATAGTGTCTGTACTAATAGCTATCCCCATATACACATAGTGTCTGTACTAATAGCTATCTCCATATACACATAGTGTCTGTACTAATAGCTATTTCCATATACACATAGTGTCTGTACTAATAGCTATCCCATATACACATAGTGTCTGTACTAATAGCTATCCCCATATACACATAGTGTCTGTACTAATAGCTATCTCCATATACACATAGTGCCTGTACTAATAGCTATCTCCATATACACATAGTGTCTGTACTAATAGCTATCCCCATATACACATAGTGTCTGTACTAATAGCTATCTCCATATACACATAGTGTCTGTACTAATAGCTATCTCCATATACACATAGTGCCTGTACTAATAGCTATCTCCATATACACATAGTGTCTGTACTAATAGCTATCTCCATATACACATAGTGCCTGTACTAATAGCTATCTCCATATACACATAGTGTCTGTACTAATAGCTATCTCCATATACACACAGTGCCTGTACTAATAGCTATCCCTATATACACATAGTGTCTGTACTAATAGCTATCCCCATATACACATAGTGTCTGTACTAATAGCTATCTCCATATACACATAGTGTCTGTACTAATAGCTATCCCTATATACACATAGTGTCTGTACTAATAGCTATCCCTATATACACATAGTGCCTGTACTAATAGCTATCCCATATACATATAGTGTCTGTACTAATAGCTATCCCCATATATACACAGTGTCTGTACTAATAGCTATCTCCATATACACATAGTGTCTGTACTAATAGCTATCTCCATATACACATAGTGTCTGTACTAATAGCTATCCCCATATACACATAGTGCCTGTACTAATAGCTATCTCCATATACACATAGTGTCTGTACTAATAGCTATCCCCATATATACACAGTGTCTGTACTAATAGCTATCTCCATATACACATAGTGTCTGTACTAATAGCGATCCCCATATACACATAGTGTCTGTACTAATAGCTCTCCCCATATACACATATTGTCTGTACTAATAGCTATCCCCATATACACATAGTGTCTGTACTAATAGCGATCCCCATATACACATAGTGTCTGTACTAATAGCTATCCCCATATACACAGTGTCTGTACTAATAGCTATCTCCATATACACATAGTGTCTGTACTAATAGCTATCCCCATATACACATAGTGTCTGTACTAATAGCTATCCCCATATACACAGTGTCTGTACTAATAGCTATCCCCATATACACATAGTGTCTGTACTAATAGCTATCTCCATATACACATAGTGTCTGTACTAATAGCGATCCCCATATACACATAGTGTCTGTACTAATAACTATCCCCATATACACAGTGTCTGTACTAATAGCTATCCCCATATACACATAGTGTCTGTACTAATAGCTATCTCCATATACACATAGTGTCTGTACTAATAGCTCTCCCCATATACACATAGTGTCTGTACTAATAGCTATCCCCATATACACAGTGTCTGTACTAATAGCTATCTCCATATACACATAGTGTCTGTACTAATAGCTATCCCCATATACACATAGTGTCTGTACTAATAGCTATACCCATATACACATAGTGCCTGTACTAATAGCGATCCCCATATACACATAGTGTCTGTACTAATAGCGATCCCCATATACACATAGTGTCGGTACTAATAGCTATCCCCATATACACATAGTGTCTGTACTAATAGCTATCCCCATATATACATAGTGTCTGTACTAATAGCTATCCCATATACACATAGTGTCTGTACTAATAGCTATCCCATATACATATAGTGTCTGTACTAATAGCTATCCCATATACACATAGTGTCTGTACTAATAGCTATCCCATATACATATAGTGTCTGTACTAATAGCTATCCCATATACACATAGTGTCTGTACTAATAGCTATCCCATATACACATAGTGTCTGTACTAATAGCTATCCCATATACATATAGTGTCTGTACTAATAGCTATCCCTATATACACATAGTGTCTGTACTAATAGCTATCCCTATATACATATAGTGTCTGTACTAATAGCTATCCCATATACATATAGTGTCTGTACTAATAGCTATCCCTATATACACATAGTGTCTGTACTAATAGCTATCCCATATACATATAGTGTCTGTACTAATAGCTATCCCCATATATACACAGTGTCTGTACTAATAGCTATCCCCATATACACATAGTGTCTGTACTAATAGCTATCCCATATACACATAGTGTCTGTACTAATAGCTATCCCCATATACACATAGTGTCTGTACTAATAGCTATCCCATATACACACAGTGTCTGTACTAATAGCTATCCCCATATACACAGTGTCTGTACTAATAGCTATCTCCATATACACATAGTGTCTGTACTAATAGCTATCTCCATATACACATAGTGTCTGTACTAATAGCTATCCCTATATACACACAGTGTCTGTACTAATAGCTATCTCCATATACACATAGTGTCTGTACTAATAGCTATCTCCATATACACATAGTGTCTGTACTAATAGCTATCCCTATATACACACAGTGTCTGTACTAATAGCTATCTCCATATACACATAGTGTCTGTACTAATAGCTATCTCCATATACACATAGTGTCTGTACTAATAGCTATCCCCATATACACATAGTGTCTGTAATAATAGCTATCTCCATATACACATAGTGTCTGTACTAATAGCTATCTCCATATACACATAGTGCCTGTACTAATAGCTATCTCCATATACACATAGTGTCTGTACTAATATCTATCCCATATACATATAGTGTCTGTACTAATAGCTATCCCTATATACACATAGTGTCTGTACTAATAGCTATCCCATATACACATAGTGTCTGTACTAATAGCTATCCCATATACACATAGTGTCTGTACTAATAGCTATCCCCATATACACATAGTGCCTGTACTAATAGCTATCTCCATATACACATAGTGTCTGTACTAATAGCTATCCATATATACACACAGTGTCTGTACTAATAGCTATCTCCATATACACATAGTGTCTGTACTAATAGCTATCTCCATATACACATAGTGTCTGTACTAATAGCTATCTCCATATACACATAGTGTCTGTACTAATAGCTATCTCCATATACACATAGTGTCTGTACTAATAGCTATCTCCATATACACATAGTGTCTGTACTAATAGCTATCCCTATATACACACAGTGTCTGTACTAATAGCTATCTCCATATACACATAGTGTCTGTACTAATAGCTATCTCCATATACACATAGTGTCTGTACTAATAGCTATCCGTATATACACACAGTGTCTGTACTAATAGCTATCTCCATATACACATAGTGTCTGTACTAATAGCTATCTCCATATACACATAGTGTCTGTACTAATAGCTATCCCTATATACACATAGTGTCTGTACTAATAGCTATCCCCATATACACATAGTGTCTGTACTAATAGCTATCTCCATATACACATAGTGTCTGTACTAATAGCTATCTCCATATACACATAGTGTCTGTACTAATAGCTATCCCATATACATATAGTGTCTGTACTAATAGCTATCTCCATATACACATAGTGTCTGTACTAATAGCTATCCCCATATACACAGTGTCTGTACTAATAGCTATCCCTATATACACATAGTGTCTGTACTAATAGCTATCCCCATATACACATAGTGTCTGTACTAATAGCTATCTCCATATACACATAGTGTCTGTACTAATAGCTATCTCCATATACACATAGTGTCTGTACTAATAGCTATCTCCATATACACATAGTGTCTGTACTAATAGCTATCCCCATATACACATAGTGTCTGTACTAATAGCTATCCCCATATACACATAATGTCTGTACTAATAGCTATCTCCATATACACATAGTGTCTGTACTAATAGCTATCCCCATATACACATAGTGTCTGTACTAATAGCTATCTCCATATACACATAGTGTCTGTACTAATAGCTATCTCCATATACACATAGTGTCTGTACTAATAGCTATCCCCATATACACATAGTGTCTGTACTAATAGCTATCCCTATATACACATAGTGTCTGTACTAATAGCTATCCATATATACACATAGTGTCTGTACTAATAGCTATCCCCATATACACATAGTGTCTGTACTAATTGCTATCTCCATATACACATAGTGTCTGTACTAATAGCTATCTCCATATACACATAGTGTCTGTACTAATAGCTATCCCCATATACACATAGTGTCTGTACTAATAGCTATCTCCATATACACATAGTGTCTGTACTAATAGCTATCCCTATATACACATAGTGTCTGTACTAATAGCTATTCCCATATATACACAGTGTCTGTACTAATAGCTATCTCCATATACACATAGTGTCTGTACTAATAGCTATCCCTATATACACATAGTGTCTGTACTAATAGCTATCCCATATACATATAGTGTCTGTACTAATAGCTATCCCCATATACACATAGTGTCTGTACTAATAGCTATCCCCATATACACATAGTGTCTGTACTAATAGCTATCCCCATATACACAGTGTCTGTACTAATAGCTATCTCCATATACACATAGTGTCTGTACTAATAGCTATCTCCATATACACATAGTGTCTGTACTAATAGCTATCTCCATATACACATAGTGTCTGTACTAATAGCTATCTCCATATACACATAGTGTCTGTACTAATAGCTATCCCTATATACACATAGTGTCTGTACTAATAGCTATCTCCATATACACATAGTGTCTGTACTAATAGCTATCCCTATATACACATAGTGTCTGTACTAATAGCTATCTCCATATACACATAGTGTCTGTACTAATAGCTATCTCCATATACACATAGTGTCTGTACTAATAGCTATCTCCATATACACATAGTGTATGTACTAATAGTTATCCCATATACACATAGTGTCTGTACTAATAGCTATCTCCTTATACACATAGTGTCTGTACTAATAGCTATCTCCATATACACATAGTGTCTGTACTAATAGCTATCTCCATATACACATAGTGTCTGTACTAATAGCTATCTCCATATACACATAGTGTCTGTACTAATAGCTATCCCCATATACACATAGTGTCTGTACTAATAGCTATCCCCATATACACATAGTGTCTGTACTAATAGCTATCCCATATACACATAGTGTCTGTACTAATAGCTATCTCCATATACACACAGTGTCTGTACTAATAGCTATCCCCATATACACATAGTGTCTGTACTTATAGCTATCTCCATATACACATAGTGTCTGTACTAATAGCTATCCCCATATACACATAGTGTCTGTACTAATAGCTATCTCCATATACACATAGTGTCTGTACTAATAGCTATCCCCATATACACATAGTGTCTGTACTAATAGCTATCCCTATATACACATAGTGTCTGTACTAATAGCTATCCCATATACACATAGTGTCTGTACTAATAGCTATCTCCATATACACATAGTGTCTGTACTAATAGCTATCCCATATACATATAGTGTCTGTACTAATAGCTATCCCATATACACACAGTGTCTGTACTAATAGCTATCTCCATATACACACAGTGTCTGTACTAATAGCTATCTCCATATACACATAGTGTCTGTACTAATAGCTATCTCCATATACACATAGTGTCTGTACTAATAGCTATCCCCATATACACATAGTGTCTGTACTAATAGCTATCCCCATATACACATAGTGTCTGTACTAATAGCTATCCCCATATACACATAGTGTCTGTACTAATAGCTATCCCCATATACACATAGTGTCTGTACTAATAGCTATCTCCATATACACATAGTGTCTGCACTAATAGCTATCCCCATATACACATAGTGTCTGCACTAATAGCTATCCCTATATACACATAGTGTCTGTACTAATAGCTATCCCTATATACACATAGTGTCTGTACTAATAGCTATCCCTATATACACATAGTGCCTGTACTAATAGCTATCCCATATACATATAGTGTCTGTACTAATAGCTATCCCCATATATACACAGTGTCTGTACTAATAGCTATCCCCATATACACATAGTGTCTGTACTAATAGCTATCCCATATACACACAGTGTCTGTACTAATAGCTATCCCCATATACACATAGTGTCTGTACTAATAGCTATCCCATATACACACAGTGTCTGTACTAATAGCTATCCCCATATACACAGTGTCTGTACTAATAGCTATCTCCATATACACATAGTGTCTGTACTAATAGCTATCTCCATATACACATAGTGTCTGTACTAATAGCTATCCCTATATACACACAGTGTCTGTACTAATAGCTATCTCCATATACACATAGTGTCTGTACTAATAGCTATCTCCATATACACATAGTGTCTGTACTAATAGCTATCCCTATATACACACAGTGTCTGTACTAATAGCTATCTCCATATACACATAGTGTCTGTACTAATAGCTATCTCCATATACACATAGTGTCTGTACTAATAGCTATCCCCATATACACATAGTGTCTGTAATAATAGCTATCTCCATATACACATAGTGTCTGTACTAATAGCTATCTCCATATACACATAGTGTCTGTACTAATAGCTATCCCATATACACATAGTGTCTGTACTAATAGCTATCTCCATATACACATAGTGTCTGTACTAATAGCTATCCCATATACACATAGTGTCTGTACTAATAGCTATCCCTATATACACATAGTGTCTGTACTAATAGCTATCCCATATACACATAGTGTCTGTACTAATAGCTATCCCATATACATATAGTGTCTGTACTAATAGCTATCCCTATATACACATAGTGTCTGTACTAATAGCTATCCCTATATACACATAGTGCCTGTACTAATAGCTATCCCATATACATATAGTGTCTGTACTAATAGCTATCCCCATATATACACAGTGTCTGTACTAATAGCTATCTCCATATACACATAGTGTCTGTACTAATAGCTATCCCCATATACACATAGTGTCTGTACTAATAGCTATCCCATATACACACAGTGTCTGTACTAATAGCTATCCCCATATACACATAGTGCCTGTACTAATAGCTATCTCCATATACACATAGTGTCTGTACTAATAGCTATCCATATATACACACAGTGTCTGTACTAATAGCTATCTCCATATACACATAGTGTCTGTACTAATAGCTATCTCCATATACACATAGTGTCTGTACTAATAGCTATCTCCATATACACATAGTGTCTGTACTAATAGCTATCTCCATATACACATAGTGTCTGTACTAATAGCTATCTCCATATACACATAGTGTCTGTACTAATAGCTATCCCTATATACACACAGTGTCTGTACTAATAGCTATCTCCATATACACATAGTGTCTGTACTAATAGCTATCTCCATATACACATAGTGTCTGTACTAATAGCTATCCGTATATACACACAGTGTCTGTACTAATAGCTATCTCCATATACACATAGTGTCTGTACTAATAGCTATCTCCATATACACATAGTGTCTGTACTAATAGCTATCCCTATATACACATAGTGTCTGTACTAATAGCTATCCCCATATACACATAGTGTCTGTACTAATAGCTATCTCCATATACACATAGTGTCTGTACTAATAGCTATCCCATATACATATAGTGTCTGTACTAATAGCTATCTCCATATACACATAGTGTCTGTACTAATAGCTATCCCCATATACACAGTGTCTGTACTAATAGCTATCCCTATATACACATAGTGTCTGTACTAATAGCTATCCCCATATACACATAGTGTCTGTACTAATAGCTATCTCCATATACACATAGTGTCTGTACTAATAGCTATCTCCATATACACATAGTGTCTGTACTAATAGCTATCTCCATATACACATAGTGTCTGTACTAATAGCTATCCCCATATACACATAGTGTCTGTACTAATAGCTATCTCCATATACACATAGTGTCTGTACTAATAGCTATCCCCATATACACATAGTGTCGGTACTAATAGCTATCCCCATATACACATAATGTCTGTACTAATAGCTATCTCCATATACACATAGTGTCTGTACTAATAGCTATCCCTATATACACATAGTGTCTGTACTAATAGCTATCCCCATATACACATAGTGTCTGTACTAATAGCTATCTCCATATACACATAGTGTCTGTACTAATAGCTATCTCCATATACACATAGTGTCTGTACTAATAGCTATCTCCATATACACATAGTGTCTGTACTAATAGCTATCCCCATATACACATAGTGTCTGTACTAATAGCTATCTCCATATACACATAGTGTCTGTACTAATAGCTATCCCCATATACACATAGTGTCGGTACTAATAGCTATCCCCATATACACATAATGTCTGTACTAATAGCTATCTCCATATACACATAGTGTCTGTACTAATAGCTATCCCTATATACACATAGTGTCTGTACTAATAGCTATCCCCATATACACATAGTGTCTGTACTAATAGCTATCTCCATATACACATAGTGTCTGTACTAATAGCTATCTCCATATACACATAGTGCCTGTACTAATAGCTATCTCCATATACACATAGTGTCTGTACTAATAGCTATCTCCATATACACAGTGTCTGTACTAATAGCTATCCCATATACACATAGTGTCTGTACTAATAGCTATCTCCATATACACATAGTGTCTGTACTAATAGCTATCCCCATATACACATAGTGTCTGTACTAATAGCTATCCCTATATACACATAGTGTCTGTACTAATAGCTATCCATATATACACATAGTGTCTGTACTAATAGCTATCCCCATATACACATAGTGTCTGTACTAATTGCTATCTCCATATACACATAGTGTCTGTACTAATAGCTATCTCCATATACACATAGTGTCTGTACTAATAGCTATCCCCATATACACATAGTGTCTGTACTAATAGCTATCTCCATATACACATAGTGTCTGTACTAATAGCTATCCCTATATACACATAGTGTCTGTACTAATAGCTATTCCCATATATACACAGTGTCTGTACTAATAGCTATCTCCATATACACATAGTGTCTGTACTAATAGCTATCCCTATATACACATAGTGTCTGTACTGATAGCTATCCCATATACATATAGTGTCTGTACTAATAGCTATCCCCATATACACATAGTGTCTGTACTAATAGCTATCCCCATATACACATAGTGTCTGTACTAATAGCTATCCCCATATACACATAGTGTCTGTACTAATAGCTATCCCCATATACACAGTGTCTGTACTAATAGCTATCTCCATATACACATAGTGTCTGTACTAATAGCTATCTCCATATACACACAGTGTCTGTACTAATAGCTATCTCCATATACACATAGTGTCTGTACTAATAGCTATCCCTATATACACATAGTGTCTGTACTAATAGCTATCTCCATATACACATAGTGTCTGTACTAATAGCTATCTCCATATACACATAGTGTATGTACTAATAGTTATCCCATATACACATAGTGTCTGTACTAATAGCTATCTCCTTATACACATAGTGTCTGTACTAATAGCTATCTCCATATACACATAGTGTCTGTACTAATAGCTATCTCCATATACACATAGTGTCTGTACTAATAGCTATCTCCATATACACATAGTGTCTGTACTAATAGCTATCCCCATATACACATAGTGTCTGTACTAATAGCTATCCCCATATACACATAGTGTCTGTACTAATAGCTATCCCATATACACATAGTGTCTGTACTAATAGCTATCTCCATATACACACAGTGTCTGTACTAATAGCTATCCCCATATACACATAGTGTCTGTACTTATAGCTATCTCCATATACACATAGTGTCTGTACTAATAGCTATCCCCATATACACATAGTGTCTGTACTAATAGCTATCTCCATATACACATAGTGTCTGTACTAATAGCTATCCCCATATACACATAGTGTCTGTACTAATAGCTATCCCTATATACACATAGTGTCTGTACTAATAGCTATCCCATATACACATAGTGTCTGTACTAATAGCTATCTCCATATACACATAGTGTCTGTACTAATAGCTATCCCATATACATATAGTGTCTGTACTAATAGCTATCCCATATACACACAGTGTCTGTACTAATAGCTATCCCCATATACACAGTGTCTGTACTAATAGCTATCTCCATATACACATAGTGTCTGTACTAATAGCTATCCCCATATACACATAGTGTCTGTACTAATAGCTATCCCCATATACACATAGTGTCTGTACTAATAGCTATCCCCATATACACATAGTGTCTGTACTAATAGCTATCTCCATATACACATAGTGTCTGTACTAATAGCTATCTCCATATACACATAGTGTCTGTACTAATAGCTATCCCCATATACACATAGTGTCTGTACTAATAGCTATCCCCATATACACATAGTGTCTGTACTAATAGCGATCCCCATATACACTTAGTGTCTGTACTAATAGCGATCCCCATATACACATAGTGTCGGTACTAATAGCTATCCCCATATACACATAGTGTCTGTACTAATAGCTATCTCCATATACACATAGTGTCTGTACTAATAGCTATCCCCATATACACATAGTGTCTGCACTAATAGCTATCCCTATATACACATAGTGTCTGTACTAATAGCTATCCCTATATACACATAGTGTCTGTACTAATAGCTATCCCTATATACACATAGTGCCTGTACTAATAGCTATCCCATATACATATAGTGTCTGTACTAATAGCTATCCCCATATATACACAGTGTCTGTACTAATAGCTATCTCCATATACACATAGTGTCTGTACTAATAGCTATCCCCATATACACATAGTGTCTGTACTAATAGCTATCTCCATATACACATAGTGTCTGTACTAATAGCTATCCCATATACACATAGTGTCTGTACTAATAGCGATCCCCATATACACATAGTGTCTGTACTAATAGCTATCTCCATATACACATAGTGTCTGTACTAATAGCTATCTCCATATACACATAGTGTCTGTACTAATAGCTATCTCCATATACACATAGTGTCTGTACTAATAGCTATCTCCATATACACATAGTGTCTGTACTAATAGCTATCCCCATATACACAGTGTCTGTACTAATAGCTATCTCCATATACACATAGTGTCTGTACTAATAGCTATCCCCATATACACATAGTGTCTGTACTAATAGCTATCTCCATATACACATAGTGTCTGTACTAATAGCTATCCCCATATACACAGTGTCTGTACTAATAGCTATCCCATATACACATAGTGTCTGTACTAATAGCTATCTCCATATACATATAGTGTCTGTACTAATAGCGATCCCCATATACACATAGTCTCGGTACTAATAGCTATCCCCATATACACATAGTGTCTGTACTAATAGCTATCTCCATATACACATAGTGTCTGTACTAATAGCTATCCCTATATACACATAGTGTCTGTACTAATAGCTATCCCCATATACACATAGTGTCTGTACTAATAGCTATCTCCATATACACATAGTGTCTGTACTAATAGCTATCCCTATATACACATAGTGTCTGTACTAATAGCTATCCATATATACACATAGTGTCTGTACTAATAGCTATTCCATATACATATAGTGTCTGCACTAATAGCTATCCCTATATACACATAGTGCCTGTACTAATAGCTATCCCATATACATATAGTGTCTGTACTAATAGCTATCCCCATATATACACAGTGTCTGTACTAATAGCTATCTCCATATACACATAGTGTCTGTACTAATAGCTATCTCCATATACACATAGTGTCTGTACTAATAGCTATCCCCATATACACATAGTGTCTGTACTAATAGCTATCCCATATACATATAGTGCCTGTACTAATAGCGATCCCCATATACACATAGTGTCTGTACTAATTGCTATCTCCATATACACATAGTGTCTGTACTAATAGCTATCTCCATATACACATAGTGTCTGTACTAATAGCTATCTCCATATACACATAGTGTCTGTACTAATAGCTATCCCCATATACACATAGTGTCTGTACTAATAGCTATCTCCATATACACAGTGTCTGTACTAATAGCTATCCCCATATATACACAGTGTCTGTACTAATAGCTATCGCCATATACACATAGTGTCTGTACTAATAGCTATCCCCATATATACACAGTGTCTGTACTAATAGCTATCTCCATATACACATAGTGTCTGTACTAATAGCTATCCCTATATACACATAGTGTCTGTACTAATAGCTATCCCTATATACACATAGTGTCTGTACTAATAGCTATCCCCATATACACATAGTGTCTGTACTAATAGCTATCTCCATATACACAGTGTCTGTACTAATAGCTATCTCCATATACACATAGTGTCTGTACTAATAGCTATCCCCATATATACACAGTGTCTGTACTAATAGCTATCTCCATATACACATAGTGTCTGTACTAATAGCTATCCCTATATACACATAGTGTCTGTACTAATAGCTATCCCCATATATACACAGTGTCTGTACTAATAGCTATCTCCATATACACATAGTGTCTGTACTAATAGCTATCCCCATATACACATAGTGTCTGTACTAATAGCTATCTCCATATACACATAGTGTCTGTACTAATAGCTATCCCTATATACACATAGTGTCTGTACTAATAGCTATCTCCATATACACATAGTGTCTGTACTAATAGCTATCTCCATATACACATAGTGTCTGTACTAATAGCTATCCCATATACACATAGTGCCTGTACTAATAGCTATCTCCATATACACATAGTGTATGTACTAATAGTTATCCCATATACACATAGTGTCTGTACTAATAGCTATCTCCTTATACACATAGTGTCTGTACTAATAGCTATCTCCATATACACATAGTGTCTGTACTAATAGCTATCCCCATATACACACAGTGTCTGTACCAATAGCTATCCCTATATACACATAGTGTCTGTACTAATAGCTATCCCCATATACACATAGTGTCTGTACTAATAGCTATCTCCATATACACATAGTGTCTGTACTAATAGCTATCCCCATATACACATAGTGTCTGTACTAATAGCTATCTCCATATACACATAGTGTCTGTACTAATAGCTATCCCCATATACACATAGTGTCTGTACTAATAGCTATCCCTATATACACATAGTGTCTGTACTAATAGCTATCCCATATACACATAGTGTCTGTACTAATAGCTATCTCCATATACACATAGTGTCTGTACTAATAGCTATCCCATATACATATAGTGTCTGTACTAATAGCTATCCCATATACACATAGTGTCTGTACTAATAGCTATCCCCATATACACACAGTGTCTGTACTAATAGCTATCTCCATATACACATAGTGTCTGTACTAATAGCTATCCCCATATACACATAGTGTCTGTACTAATAGCTATCCCTATATACACATAGTGTCTGTACTAATAGCTATCCCTATATACACATAGTGTCTGTACTAATAGCTATCCCTATATACACATAGTGCCTGTACTAATAGCTATCCCATATACACATAGTGTCTGTACTAATAGCTATCCCCATATACACATAGTGTCTGTACTAATAGCTATCTCCATATACACATAGTGTCTGTACTAATAGCTATCTCCATATACACATAGTGTCTGTACTAATAGCTATCTCCATATACACATAGTGTCTGTACTAATAGCTATCTCCATATACACATAGTGTCTGTACTAATAGCTATCTCCATATACACATAGTGTCTGTACTAATAGCTATCTCCATATACACATAGTGTATGTACTAATAGCTATCCCATATACACATAGTGTCTGTACTAATAGCTATCCCCATATACACATAGTGTCTGTACTAATAGCTATCTCCATATACACATAGTGCCTGTACTAATAGCTATCTCCATATACACATAGTGTCTGTACTAATAGCTATCCCCATATACACATAGTGTCTGTACTAATAGCTATCTCCATATACACATAGTGTCTGTACTAATAGCTATCTCCATATACACATAGTGCCTGTACTAATAGCTATCTCCATATACACATAGTGTCTGTACTAATAGCTATCTCCATATACACATAGTGCCTGTACTAATAGCTATCTCCATATACACATAGTGTCTGTACTAATAGCTATCTCCATATACACACAGTGCCTGTACTAATAGCTATCCCTATATACACATAGTGTCTGTACTAATAGCTATCCCCATATACACATAGTGTCTGTACTAATAGCTATCTCCATATACACATAGTGTCTGTACTAATAGCTATCCCTATATACACATAGTGTCTGTACTAATAGCTATCTCTATATACACATAGTGTCTGTACTAATAGCTATCCCTATATACACATAGTGCCTGTACTAATAGCTATCCCATATACATATAGTGTCTGTACTAATAGCTATCCCCATATATACACAGTGTCTGTACTAATAGCTATCTCCATATACACATAGTGTCTGTACTAATAGCTATCTCCATATACACATAGTGTCTGTACTAATAGCTATCCCCATATACACATAGTGCCTGTACTAATAGCTATCTCCATATACACATAGTGTCTGTACTAATAGCTGTCCCCATATACACATATTGTCTGTACTAATAGCTATCCCCATATACACATAGTGTCTGTACTAATAGCGATCCCCATATACACATAGTGTCTGTACTAATAGCGATCCCCATATACACATAGTGTCTGTACTAATAGCTATCCCCATATACACAGTGTCTGTACTAATAGCTATCTCCATATACACATAGTGTCTGTACTAATAGCTATCCCCATATACACATAGTGTCTGTACTAATAGCTATCCCCATATACACAGTGTCTGTACTAATAGCTATCCCCATATACACATAGTGTCTGTACTAATAGCTATCTCCATATACACATAGTGTCTGTACTAATAGCGATCCCCATATACACATAGTGTCTGTACTAATAACTATCCCCATATACACAGTGTCTGTACTAATAGCTATCCCCATATACACATAGTGTCTGTACTAATAGCTATCCCCATATACACATAGTGTCTGTACTAATAGCGATCCCCATATACACATAGTGTCTGTACTAATAGCGATCCCCATATACACATAGTGTCTGTACTAATAGCTATCCCCATATACACAGTGTCTGTACTAATAGCTATCTCCATATACACATAGTGTCTGTACTAATAGCTATCCCCATATACACATAGTGTCTGTACTAATAGCTATCCCCATATACACAGTGTCTGTACTAATAGCTATCCCCATATACACATAGTGTCTGTACTAATAGCTATCTCCATATACACATAGTGTCTGTACTAATAGCGATCCCCATATACACATAGTGTCTGTACTAATAACTATCCCCATATACACAGTGTCTGTACTAATAGCTATCTCCATATACACATAGTGTCTGTACTAATAGCTATACCCATATACACATAGTGCCTGTACTAATAGCGATCCCCATATACACATAGTGTCTGTACTAATAGCGATCCCCATATACACATAGTGTCGGTACTAATAGCTATCCCCATATACACATAGTGTCTGTACTAATAGCTATCCCCATATATACATAGTGTCTGTACTAATAGCTATCCCATATACACATAGTGTCTGTACTAATAGCTATCCCATATACATATAGTGTCTGTACTAATAGCTATCCCATATACACATAGTGTCTGTACTAATAGCTATCCCATATACATATAGTGTCTGTACTAATAGCTATCCCATATACACATAGTGTCTGTACTAATAGCTATCTCCATATACACATAGTGTCTGTACTAATAGCTATCCCATATACATATAGTGTCTGTACTAATAGCTATCCCATATACACATAGTGTCTGTACTAATAGCTATCCCATATACATATAGTGTCTGTACTAATAGCTATCCCATATACACATAGTGTCTGTACTAATAGCTATCCCATATACATATAGTGTCTGTACTAATAGCTATCCCTATATACACATAGTGTCTGTACTAATAGCTATCCCTATATACACATAGTGCCTGTACTAATAGCTATCCCATATACATATAGTGTCTGTACTAATAGCTATCCCCATATATACACAGTGTCTGTACTAATAGCTATCTCCATATACACATAGTGTCTGTACTAATAGCTATCCCCATATACACAGTGTCTGTACTAATAGCTATCTCCATATACACATAGTGTCTGTACTAATAGCTATCTCCATATACACATAGTGTCTGTACTAATAGCTATCCCTATATACACACAGTGTCTGTACTAATAGCTATCTCCATATACACATAGTGTCTGTACTAATAGCTATCTCCATATACACATAGTGTCTGTACTAATAGCTATCCCTATATACACACAGTGTCTGTACTAATAGCTATCTCCATATACACATAGTGTCTGTACTAATAGCTATCTCCATATACACATAGTGTCTGTACTAATAGCTATCCCCATATACACATAGTGTCTGTAATAATAGCTATCTCCATATACACATAGTGTCTGTACTAATAGCTATCCCATATACACATAGTGTCTGTACTAATAGCTATCTCCATATACACATAGTGTCTGTACTAATAGCTATCCCATATACACATAGTGTCTGTACTAATAGCGATCCCCATATACACACAGTGCCTGTACTAATAGTGATCCCCATATACACATAGTGTCTGTACTAATAGCTATCCCCATATATACACAGTGTCTGTACTAATAGCTATCCCATATACACATAGTGTCTGTTCTAATAGCTATCTCCATATATACACAGTGTCTGTACTAATAGCTATCCCATATACACATAGTGTCTGTTCTAATAGCTATCCCCATATATACACAGTGTCTGTACTAATAGCTATCCCATATACACATAGTGCCTGTACTAATAGCTATCTCCATATACACATAGTGCCTGTACTAATAGCTATCTCCATATACACATAGTGTCTGTACTAATAGCTATCTCCATATACACATAGTGCCTGTACTAATAGCTATCTCCATATACACATAGTGTCTGTACTAATAGCTATCCCATATACACATAGTGTCTGTACTAATAGCTATCCCTATATACACATAGTGTCTGTACTAATAGCTATCCCATATACACATAGTGTCTGTACTAATAGCTATCCCATATACATATAGTGTCTGTACTAATAGCTATCCCTATATACACATAGTGTCTGTACTAATAGCTATCCCTATATACACATAGTGCCTGTACTAATAGCTATCCCATATACATATAGTGTCTGTACTAATAGCTATCCCCATATATACACAGTGTCTGTACTAATAGCTATCTCCATATACACATAGTGTCTGTACTAATAGCTATCCCCATATACACATAGTGTCTGTACTAATAGCTATCCCATATACACACAGTGTCTGTACTAATAGCTATCCCCATATACACATAGTGCCTGTACTAATAGCTATCTCCATATACACATAGTGTCTGTACTAATAGCTATCCCTATATACACACAGTGTCTGTACTAATAGCTATCTCCATATACACATAGTGTCTGTACTAATAGCTATCTCCATATACACATAGTGTCTGTACTAATAGCTATCTCCATATACACATAGTGTCTGTACTAATAGCTATCTCCATATACACATAGTGTCTGTACTAATAGCTATCTCCATATACACATAGTGTCTGTACTAATAGCTATCCCTATATACACACAGTGTCTGTACTAATAGCTATCTCCATATACACATAGTGTCTGTACTAATAGCTATCTCCATATACACATAGTGTCTGTACTAATAGCTATCCGTATATACACACAGTGTCTGTACTAATAGCTATCTCCATATACACATAGTGTCTGTACTAATAGCTATCTCCATATACACATAGTGTCTGTACTAATAGCTATCCCCATATACACATAGTGTCTGTAATAATAGCTATCTCCATATACACATAGTGTCTGTACTAATAGCTATCTCCATATACACATAGTGTCTGTACTAATAGCTATCTCCATATACACATAGTGTCTGTACTAATAGCTATCCGTATATACACACAGTGTCTGTACTAATAGCGATCCCCATATACACACAGTGCCTGTACTAATAGTGATCCCCATATACACATAGTGTCTGTACTAATAGCTATCCCCATATATACACAGTGTCTGTACTAATAGCTATCCCATATACACATAGTGTCTGTTCTAATAGCTATCTCCATATACACATAGTGCCTGTACTAATAGCTATCTCCATATACACATAGTGCCTGTACTAATAGCTATCTCCATATACACATAGTGTCTGTACTAATAGCTATCCCATATACACATAGTGTCTGTTCTAATAGCTATCTCCATATACACATAGTGCCTGTACTAATAGCTATCTCCATATACACATAGTGCCTGTACTAATAGCTATCTCCATATACACATAGTGTCTGTACTAATAGCTATCTCCATATACACATAGTGCCTGTACTAATAGCTATCTCCATATACACATAGTGCCTGTACTAATAGCTATCTCCATATACACACAGTGTCTGTACTAATAGCTATCCCATATACATATAGTGTCTGTACTAATAGCTATCCCCATATACACACAGTGTCTGTACTAATAGCTATCTCCATATACACATAGTGTCTGTACTAATAGCTATCTCCATATACACATACTGTCTGTACTAATAGCTATCCCCATATATACACATAGTGTCTGTACTAATAGCTATCTCCATATACACATACTGTCTGTACTAATAGCGATCCCCATATACACATAGTGTCTGTACTAATAGCTATCCCCATATACACAGTGTCTGTACTAATAGCTATCCCCATATACACATAGTGTCTGTACTAATAGCTATCTCCATATACACCTAGTGTCTGTACTAATAGCTATCCCCATATACACAGTGTCTGTACTAATAGCTATCCCCATATACACATAGTGTCTGTACTAATAGCTATCTCCATATACACATAGTGTCTGTACTAATAGCTATCTCCATATACACAGTGTCTGTACTAATAGCTATCTCCATATACACATAGTGTCTGTACTAATAGCTATCTCCATATACACATAGGGTCTGTACTAATAGCTATCCCCATATACACAGTGTCTGTACTAATAGCTATCCCCATATACACTAGTGTCTGTACTAATAGCTATCTCCATATACACATAGTGTCTGTACTAATAGCTATCCCCACATACACATAGTGTCTGTACTAATAGCTATCCCCATATACACATAGTGTCTGTACTAATAGCTATCTCCATATACACATAGTGTCTGTACTAATAGCTATCTCCATATACATATAGTGTCTGTACTAATAGCTATCCCATATACATATAGTGTCTGTACTAATAGCTATCCCCATATACACATAGTGTCTGTACTAATAGCTATCCCTATATACACATAGTGTCTGTACTAATAGCTATCCCCATATACACATAGTGTCTGTACTAATAGCTATCTCCATATACACATAGTGTCTGTACTAATAGCTATCTCCATATACACATAGTGTCTGTACTAATAGCTATCCCATATACATATAGTGTCTGTACTAATAGCTATCTCCATATACACATAGTGTCTGTACTAATAGCTATCCCCATATACACATAGTGTCTGTACTAATAGCTATCTCCATATACACATAGTGTCTGTACTAATAGCTATCTCCATATACACATAGTGTCTGTACTAATAGCTATCTCCATATACACATAGTGTCTGTACTAATAGCTATCTCCATATACACATAGTGTCTGTACTAATAGCTATCCCCATATACACAGTGTCTGTACTAATAGCTATCTCCATATACACATAGTGTCTGTACTAATAGCTATCCCCATATACACAGTGTCTGTACTAATAGCTATCTCCATATACACATAGTGTCTGTACTAATAGCTATCTCCATATACACATAGTGTCTGTACTAATAGCTATCTCCATATACACATAGTGTCTGTACTAATAGCTATCTCCATATACACATAGTGTCTGTACTAATAGCTATCTCCATATACACATAGTGTCTGTACTAATAGCTATCCCCATATACACATAGTGTCTGTACTAATAGCTATCCCCATATACACAGTGTCTGTACTAATAGCTATCTCCATATACACATAGTGTCTGTACTAATAGCTATCCCATATACATATAGTGTCTGTACTAATAGCTATCCCCATATACACAGTGTCTGTACTAATAGCTATCTCCATATACACATAGTGTCTGTACTAATAGCTATCTCCATATACACAGTGTCTGTACTAATAGCTATCTCCATATACACATAGTGTCTGTACTAATAGCTATCCCCATATACACAGTGTCTGTACTAATAGCTATCTCCATATACACATAGTGTCTGTACTAATAGCTATCCCCATATACACATAGTGTCTGTACTAATAGCTATCTCCATATACACATAGTGTCTGTACTAATAGCTATCTCCATATACACATAGTGTCTGTACTAATAGCTATCTCCATATACACATAGTGTCTGTACTAATAGCTCTCCCCATATACACATAGTGTCTGTACTAATAGCTATCCCCATATACACAGTGTCTGTACTAATAGCTATCTCCATATACACATAGTGTCTGTACTAATAGCTATCCCCATATACACATAGTGTCTGTACTAATAGCTATCCCATATACACATAGTGTCTGTACTAATAGCTATCCCCATATACACATAGTGTCTGTACTAATAGCTATCTCCATATACACATAGTGCCTGTACTAATAGCGATCCCCATATACACATAGTGTCTGTACTAATAGCGATCCCCATATACACATAGTGTCGGTACTAATAGCTATCCCCATATACACATAGTGTCTGTACTAATAGCTATCCCCATATACACATAGTGTCTGTACTAATAGCTATCCCATATACACATAGTGTCTGTACTAATAGCTATCCCATATACATATAGTGTCTGTACTAATAGCTATCCCATATACACATAGTGTCTGTACTAATAGCTATCCCATATACATATAGTGTCTGTACTAATAGCTATCCCATATACACATAGTGTCTGTACTAATAGCTATCCCATATACACATAGTGTCTGTACTAATAGCTATCCCTATATACACATAGTGTCTGTACTAATAGCTATCCCTATATACACATAGTGCCTGTACTAATAGCTATCCCATATACATATAGTGTCTGTACTAATAGCTATCCCCATATATACACAGTGTCTGTACTAATAGCTATCCCCATATACACATAGTGTCTGTACTAATAGCTATCCCATATACACACAGTGTCTGTACTAATAGCTATCCCCATATACACATAGTGCCTGTACTAATAGCTATCTCCATATACACATAGTGTCTGTACTAATAGCTATCCCTATATACACACAGTGTCTGTACTAATAGCTATCTCCATATACACATAGTGTCTGTACTAATAGCTATCTCCATATACACATAGTGTCTGTACTAATAGCTATCTCCATATACACAGTGTCTGTACTAATAGCTATCTCCATATACACATAGTGTCTGTACTAATAGCTATCTCCATATACACATAGTGTCTGTACTAATAGCTATCCCTATATACACACAGTGTCTGTACTAATAGCTATCTCCATATACACATAGTGTCTGTACTAATAGCTATCTCCATATACACATAGTGTCTGTACTAATAGCTATCCCCATATACACATAGTGTCTGTAATAATAGCTATCTCCATATACACATAGTGTCTGTACTAATAGCTATCCCATATACACATAGTGTCTGTACTAATAGCTATCTCCATATACACATAGTGTCTGTACTAATAGCTATCCCATATACACATAGTGTCTGTACTAATAGCGATCCCCATATACACACAGTGCCTGTACTAATAGTGATCCCCATATACACATAGTGTCTGTACTAATAGCTATCCCCATATATACACAGTGTCTGTACTAATAGCTATCCCATATACACATAGTGTCTGTTCTAATAGCTATCTCCATATACACATAGTGCCTGTACTAATAGCTATCTCCATATACACATAGTGCCTGTACTAATAGCTATCTCCATATACACATAGTGTCTGTACTAATAGCTATCTCCATATACACATAGTGCCTGTACTAATAGCTATCTCCATATACACATAGTGTCTGTACTAATAGCTATCCCATATACACATAGTGCCTGTACTAATAGCTATCCCCATATACACATAGTGTCTGTTCTAATAGCTATCTCCATATACACATAGTGCCTGTACTAATAGCTATCTCCATATACACATAGTGCCTGTACTAATAGCTATCCCATATACACATAGTGTCTGTACTAATAGCTATCTCCATATACACATAGTGCCTGTACTAATAGCTATCTCCATATACACATAGTGTCTGTACTAATAGCTATCTCCATATACACATAGTGCCTGTACTAATAGCTATCTCCATATACACATAGTGCCTGTACTAATAGCTATCTCCATATACACATAGTGCCTGTACTAATAGCTATCTCCATATACACATAGTGTCTGTACTAATAGCTATCTCCATATACACATAGTGCCTGTACTAATAGCTATCTCCATATACACATAGTGTCTGTACTAATAGCTATCTCCATATACACATAGTGCCTGTACTAATAGCTATCTCCATATACACATAGTGCCTGTACTAATAGCTATCTCCATATACACATAGTGCCTGTACTAATAGCTATCTCCATATACACACAGTGTCTGTACTAATAGCTATCCCATATACATATAGTGTCTGTACTAATAGCTATCCCCATATACACACAGTGTCTGTACTAATAGCTATCTCCATATACACATAGTGTCTGTACTAATAGCTATCTCCATATACACATACTGTCTGTACTAATAGCTATCCCCATATATACACATAGTGTCTGTACTAATAGCTATCTCCATATACACATACTGTCTGTACTAATAGCGATCCCCATATACACATAGTGTCTGTACTAATAGCTATCTCCATATACACATACTGTCTGTACTAATAGCGATCCCCATATACACATAGTGTCTGTACTAATAGCTATCCCCATATACACAGTGTCTGTACTAATAGCTATCCCCATATACACATAGTGTCTGTACTAATAGCTATCCCTATATACACATAGTGTCTGTACTAATAGCTATCTCCATATACACATAGTGTCTGTACTAATAGCTATCTCCATATACACATAGTGTCTGTACTAATAGCTATCTCCATATACACAGTGTCTGTACTAATAGCTATCTCCATATACACATAGTGTCTGTACTAATAGCTATCCCCATATACACATAGTGTCTGTACTAATAGCTATCCCCATATACACAGTGTCTGTACTAATAGCTATCCCCATATACACTAGTGTCTGTACTAATAGCTATCTCCATATACACATAGTGTCTGTACTAATAGCTATCCCCATATACACATAGTGTCTGTACTAATAGCTATCCCCATATACACATAGTGTCTGTACTAATAGCTATCTCCATATACACATAGTGTCTGTACTAATAGCTATCTCCATATACATATAGTGTCTGTACTAATAGCTATCCCATATACATATAGTGTCTGTACTAATAGCTATCCCCATATACACATAGTGTCTGTACTAATAGCTATCCCTATATACACATAGTGTCTGTACTAATAGCTATCTCCATATACACATAGTGTCTGTACTAATAGCTATCCCCATATACACATAGTGTCTGTACTAATAGCTATCCCCATATACACAGTGTCTGTACTAATAGCTATCTCCATATACACATAGTGTCTGTACTAATAGCTATCCCCATATACACAGTGTCTGTACTAATAGCTATCCCCATATACACATAGTGTCTGTACTAATAGCTATCTCCATATACACATAGTGTCTGTACTAATAGCTATCTCCATATACACATAGTGTCTGTACTAATAGCTATCTCCATATACACATAGTGTCTGTACTAATAGCTATCCCCATATACACAGTGTCTGTACTAATAGTTATCTCCATATACACATAGTGTCTGTACTAATAGCTATCCCCATATACACAGTGTCTGTACTAATAGCTATCTCCATATACACATAGTGTCTGTACTAATAGCTATCCCCATATACACAGTGTCTGTACTAATAGCTATCTCCATATACACATAGTGTCTGTACTAATAGCTATCTCCATATACACATAGTGTCTGTACTAATAGCTATCTCCATATACACATAGTGTCTGTACTAATAGCTATCTCCATATACACATAGTGTCTGTACTAATAGCTATCTCCATATACACATAGTGTCTGTACTAATAGCTATCCCCATATACACATAGTGTCTGTACTAATAGCTATCCCCATATACACAGTGTCTGTACTAATAGCTATCTCCATATACACATAGTGTCTGTACTAATAGCTATCCCATATACATATAGTGTCTGTACTAATAGCTATCCCCATATACACAGTGTCTGTACTAATAGCTATCCCATATACATATAGTGTCTGTACTAATAGCTATCTCCATATACACATAGTGTCTGTACTAATAGCTATCCCCATATACACAGTGTCTGTACTAATAGCTATCTCCATATACACATAGTGTCTGTACTAATAGCTATCTCCATATACACATAGTGTCTGTACTAATAGCTATCTCCATATACACATAGTGTCTGTACTAATAGCTATCTCCATATACACATAGTGTCTGTACTAATAGCTATCTCCATATACACATAGTGTCTGTACTAATAGCTATCCCCATATACACAGTGTCTGTACTAATAGCTATCCCATATACACATAGTGTCTGTACTAATAGCTATCCCATATACACATAGTGTCTGTTCTAATAGCTATCTCCATATACACATAGTGTCTGTACTAATAGCTATCTCCATATACACATAGTGTCTGTACTAATAGCTATCCCCATATACACATAGTGTCTGTACTAATAGCTATCTCCATATACACATAGTGTCTGTACTAATAGCTATCTCCATATACACATAGTGTCTGTACTAATAGCTATCTCCATATACACATAGTGTCTGTACTAATAGCTATCTCCATATACACATAGTGTCTGTACTAATAGCTATCCCCATATACACATAGTGTCTGTACTAATAGCTATCCCCATATATACACATAGTGTCTGTACTAATAGCTATCTCCATATACACATAGTGTCTGTACTAATAGCTATCCCTATATACACATAGTGTCTGTACTAATAGCTATCCCCATATACACTTAGTGTCTGTACTAATAGCTATCCCTATATACTATAATGTGTAGGGGTTGTGGACTGGAGATATTAACCCCTTACATTCATGTTATATCCTTGTATAGGATGAGAGAGTCTCAGCTCCGCAGGTTATCTGCAGGTACATTCACTCCATCTTAGATGCTGACTGGTGCCATGTCCTTCCCATAACACTATAATAAAAGTTAAGTTTTCTTTTTCTAGTAGGTTTATTCCATCCTGTGACAGTCTTTGATAGCAGGAATAAGGACATAACGTCTGTGATTTGCTTCAGCATACTGAAGACACTCAGATCGCACATGGGTTTATGTGCATGAAGCCTTACAGAGCACACAGTGTAATCTGCCCCCAGGTGCAAGATGCCTGCGAACAATGGAAGTTTTTTTTATGACCATTTTGCACCTTGGTCATTTCACTGCAGCCCTAAGGTCTGTGAGAAGCCCTGACAGCTTTTAGATGTAATCCCTGACTGAGCCCCCATAGAAGCAGAGGATTCCCCGGGGTCCAGGCTCTGCTACAGTAACAGAATGCAGAACACATGTGGGAGAAATGGACAAGTGAATGAGCCCTTATTCCTTATTCCTTAGTGACAGCCATTTTAATACCTTGAGTGCCTATGGCTCTATTCACACATCTGTTTTTTGATGGAGCATTTTCCCAGGCTCAGCTCTAGAGCTGTGTGAATAGACCCCTAGACATTCATGTGAATGAGACCCTAGTCTAGGCATTGTCTATCCTTTATTGGATTCTACTCACCTGAAGCAGCTGAGGTCACGAGGACGGCCAGGATACAGATGTAAGACGCCTTCATTCTGCTGGAGATCTGTCTGTCAGGGTTCTCTCGCAGGATCTGTGCATATGGTCGCTGTCTGCTCTACTTGTATATTGAAGTTCACGTCACGGCCTCCGCCGACTCCCCGAACCATTAGCCAATACAAATCAGGCTAAAATATTACAATAAAATATTAATGACAAAAGTCAATAAAGCCTTCCAGCGTCATTGGTTTGCCCCTGGGGCACTTGGGCTTCTTATTGCCAATTTCTACTTCCTTCTCCATTGTTTCGAGAACGTCTCGTATTTGTCTATTGCTTCTTAGAATCTGACGTATGGATCGTAGTTTGGAAAAACACTAGCAGCTTTCCGCAATGCTGTATCCTTCTCCCCTGTCTAGGTCGATACTGAATAGAAAAATAGCAACTATAGACAAGTATCAAAACTCCACTTACCCCAAAATAGGAAGACCCTAAAGAGGTTCCATCTGATGTCTGGGACTGAGACCATCCGTGCGTCCCAGACGTCTTCCATGCTGCATTTGCTCTATACCCTGAAATTTATATGAACTGAAGTTTTTCATGTCTTTAAGGGTAGTAGCACATGACCGGGTTTCACGCATAAAACTTCTCTGTGTGTTAGGCCTTGTTCATATCTGCGTTGGTATTCCGTCCGGGGGAAGTCTGCATGGGGACCCCCCGAATGGAATACAAATGCAATTGCAAGCGCTGTGCTGTAAAAGCACATGGACCCCATAGACTATAATGGGGTCCATGTGCTTGCCGCCTGCTGCCCGCACGAATCATGTGGACAGGAAAGTAGGTGGTGAACTAAATTTTAAATCAATTATGTACAAAAATATCCCAAATAACAGCTTAAGGCTGAGGCCCCTTGTTGCCGAAGCCCAGCTTTTTCTGTTGCAGATTATGTTGCAGTTTTTTGAGCCAAAGCCAAGAGTGGCTACAAAAGGAATGGGAGATATCTAGGAAGTTCTTATACTTCTACCTTCTGCTTAATCCACTCCTGGCTTTGGCTCAAAAATCTGCAACAAAAAAGCTGCGTTTCTGCAACGTGGGGCCTGGATTCAGACTTGGTTTTTTTGGACCTGATTTTGACGCTTGAAGCCAGCTCAGAATACGGACCAAAAAATGCTGCCGCGACTGTTGTGGCGTTCCGCTCCGGATTAGGCCTAAATAAATAAACCGCTCACGGAAAAAGGAATTGTACTTCAATGGGAGGCGGTTTTTTGAGCTGGATTTTCACACGTCAAAATCCGGTCCAAAAAACCCCATCTGAACCCAGCCTAAGGGTCCATTCACACGGAGGATTTTGGTGCAGATTCTGGTGTGGAATCTGTGAGGAATCGGCGTCAGAATTCACACGGAAAAAAGCCTCCTATAGAGCCAGAATCAGCGCCAAAGTCCTCCATGAGAATGGACCCTAAAAGGTCAATGATTGACTGAGTGATCAGAAGAAGAAGCAGAGACTGGCAGCGGACCCGGGAACATCAGGAAATACCATAAGTAATAATGTAACAAAGTAACAAAGTAACAGACCGTGTTTTTGTTTTGTTTTTCGGCCTGGATACCTCTTTCACGGAATCATACATGGCATAACTTGCAGCATCTCATGTGACTCAAGACATTATATTCACATTTTCCTCGTTTTCTGTTGATTATGTTAGAAATTCTAAAACTGAATTCTTGCTTATGGGAACGAGGTTTGTTCTGAATGGGAAATGTTGCAACTTATTTTTCATTTAAATATCCTTGAAGTAATTAGAAGCAGAAGTGAAATGGAGGCAAATACTCAATTCTGAAATATTTTTCATTGATTTGTCTTTGGACACTTCTCACTTATTTTATAGTGATAGTTTCTTGTACAATGTGGAATATGGTGAAGTGTAATGTCTAATAGAATAGATGATTTTAGTGTAAGTGTTACTATAAGCTCTCTATGTGTCCATATGTATTGTCAGAGGTTTATCACCTTGGCACAGCCTATATCCTAGTGTAACAGCTGGGATTGAAAGTTACTCCAATTCCACCCATTTATCCCCTTACATGTCATAGTGACTACAGCAATTTGATGGTGGGCGCCCCCTAATTTTCATGTCATTTTGATTTGTCCATGTTCTATATTTATCTTACTTGTGGCCTAATAGAAGCACCAAGGAGTTTCTTTATACTGTCCACCATCTATGGTCCTGGCAGCACCGAGCACTTCTTCCAAGCCTGTGATTGCTCTGTAGTTGTCCTTCCTTTCCGAGTCCTCCTGTGAGATACAATAGCAGTTTGCGGTCACCTGCACTGTAGGTTATTCCAATACTCAGAAGAATTTTCCTAAGAAATTATTTGCTTTCTCTCCTTTTGAAAATAAACAATTCAGAGCTAAAATATTATTAGAAAAGAAATAATGTAAATTATAGAGTAAAAGACACTTTCTAGTAAAGAAAACCCTTGCAACAAAGTGTCTAGTTCTTATAATCTGAGGTCAAAGGAGTCCAGCAGTGGAGGACACCCCTGACCACGTCCTTAAGGAAATGTGCTGTATCAGCAGTCTGCACCTAGACCATGGTCACCAGTATGTGTGGACCCCCAGATCACAGCGGTCAGGAGAAACATTCATATCCAGACCGCTGTCCTAATACATTACAATATCTGCAGAAGGGATCACTAATGGTTCCTGCTTCCTACATAGCGGTAACATGGCACTACTGTAATGTATTACAGATAAATGGACAAGGACAATGGACATTTACCTCCTGACCATTGTGACTGTCAGCTGTCAGAGGGTCATGGTGTGTGTTGGGGCAATACACTGTGTAGGGGGCACTATGGGGTATAATACTGTGTGCAGGAGCCACTATGGGATATAATACTGTGTGCAGGGGCCACTATGGGACATAATACTGTGTGCAGGGGCCACTATGGGGTATAATACTGTGTGCAGGGGCCACTATGGGACATTATACTGTGTGCAGGGGCCACTATGGGGCATAATACTGTGTGCAGGGGCCACTATGGGGGATAATACTGTGTGCAGGGGCCACTATGGGGGATAATACTGTGTGCAGGGGCCACTATGGGACATTATACTGTGTGCAGGGGCCACTATGGGGCATAATACTGTGTGCAGGGGCCACTATGGGGGATAATACTGTGTGCAGGGGCCACTATGGGGGATAATACTGTGTGCAGGGGCCACTATGGGGTATAATACTGTGTGCAGGGGCCACTATGGGACATAATACTGTGTGCAGGGGCCACTATGGGGTATAATACTGTGTGCAGGGGTCACTATGGGGTATAATACTGTGTGCAGGGGCCACTATGGGGGATAATACTGTGTGCAGGGGCCACTATGGGGGATAATACTGTGTGCAGGGGCCACTATGGGGTATAATACTGTGTGCAGGGGCCACTATGGGGGATAATACTGTGTGCAGGGGCCACTATGGGACATAATACTGTGTGCAGCGGCCACTATGGGACATAATACTGTGTGCAGGGGCCACTATGGGACATAATACTGTGTGCAGGGGCCACTATGGGACATAATACTGTGTGCAGGGGCCACTATGGGGGATAATACTGTGTGCAGGGGCCACTATGGGGGATAATACTGTGTGCAGGGGCCACTATGGGACATAATACTGTGTGCAGGGGCCACTATGGGACATAATACTGTGTGCAGGGGCCACTATGGGGTATAATACTGTGTGCAGGGGTCACTATGGGGTATAATACTGTGTGCAGGGGCCACTATGGGGGATAATACTGTGTGCAGCGGCCACTATGGGACATAATACTGTGTGCAGGGGCCACTATGGGACATAATACTGTGTGCAGGGGCCACTATGGGACATAATACTGTGTGCAGGGGCCACTATGGGGGATAATACTGTGTGCAGGGGCCACTATGGGACATAATACTGTGTGCAGGGGCCACTATGGGACATAATACTGTGTGCAGGGGCCACTATGGGGTATAATACTGTGTGCAGGGGTCACTATGGGGTATAATACTGTGTGCAGGGGCCACTATGGGGGATAATACTGTGTGCAGCGGCCACTATGGGACATAATACTGTGTGCAGGGGCCACTATGGGACATAATACTGTGTGCAGGGGCCACTATGGGACATAATACTGTGTGCAGGGGCCACTATGGGGTATAATACTGTGTGCAGGGGTCACTATGGGGTATAATACTGTGTGCAGGGGCCACTATGGGGGATAATACTGTGTGCAGCGGCCACTATGGGACATAATACTGTGTGCAGGGGCCACTATGGGACATAATACTGTGTGCAGGGGCCACTATGGGACATAATACTGTGTGCAGGGGCCACTATGGGACATAATACTGTGTGCAGGGGCCACTATGGGACATAATACTGTGTGCAGGGGCCACTATGGGACATAATACTGTGTGCAGGGGCCACTATGGGACATAATACTGTGTGCAGGGGCCACTATGGGACATAATACTGTGTGCAGGGGCCACTATGGGACATAATACTGTGTGCAGGGGGCACTATGGGGGATAATACTGTGTGCAGGGGGCACTATGGGGGATAATACTGTGTGCAGGGGCCACTATGGGACATAATACTGTGTGCAGGGGCCACTATGGGGCATAATACTGTGTGCAGGGGGCCACTATGGGGCATAATACTGTGTGCAGGGGCCACTATGGGACATAATACTGTGTGCAGGGGCCACTATGGGACATAATACTGTGTGCAGGGGCCACTATGGGGCATAATACTGTGTGCAGGGGCCACTATGGGACATAATACTGTGTGCAGGGGTCACTATGGGACATAATACTGTGTGCAGGGGCCACTATGGGACATAATACTGTGTGCAGGGGCCACTATGGGACATAATAATGTGTGCAGGGGCCACTATGGGGGATAATACTGTGTGCAGGGGCCACTATGGGACATAATACTGTGTGCAGGGGCCACTATGGGGTATAATACTGTGTGCAGGGGCCACTATGGGGGATAATACTGTGTGCAGGGGCCACTATGGGGGATAATACTGTGTGCAGGGGCCACTATGGGGGATAATACTGTGTGCAGGGGCCACTATGGGACATAATAATGTGTGCAGGGGCCACTATTGGACATAATACTGTGTGCAGGGGCCACTATGGGACATAATACTGTGTGCAGGGGCCACTATGGGACATAATACTGTGTGCAGGGGCCACTATGGGACATAATACTGTGTGCAGGGGCCACTATGGGACATAATACTGTGTGCAGGGGCCACTATGGGACATAATACTGTGTGCAGGGGCCACTATGGGACATAATACTGTGTGCAGGGGGCACTATGGGGGATAATACTGTGTGCAGGGGGCACTATGGGGGATAATACTGTGTGCAGGGGCCACTATGGGACATAATACTGTGTGCAGGGGCACTATGGGGCATAATACTGTGTGCAGGGGGCCACTATGGGGCATAATACTGTGTGCAGGGGCCACTATGGGACATAATACTGTGTGCAGGGGCCACTATGGGACATAATACTGTGTGCAGGGGCCACTATGGGGCATAATACTGTGTGCAGGGGCCACTATGGGACATAATACTGTGTGCAGGGGTCACTATGGGACATAATACTGTGTGCAGGGGGCCCTATGGGACATAATACTGTGTGCAGGGGCCACTATGGGGTATAATACTGTGTGCAGGGGCCACTATGGGGTATAATACTGTGTGCAGGGGCCACTATGGGACATAATAATGTGTGCAGGGGCCACTATTGGACATAATACTGTGTGCAGGGGCCACTATGGGACATAATACTGTGTGCAGGGGCCACTATGGGACATAATACTGTGTGCAGGGGCCACTATGGGACATAATACTGTGTACTGGGGCCACTATGGGGTATAATACTGTGTGCAGGGGCCACTGAGCCACCCTGATATTTTATGTCATATGGGTGTCTTAATGCAGAGAAATGCAAAGTTTTTATATTTTATTATAGACCTATGGATCCTAAATCTACCAGAAATATAATAAAATACAAAGTGTCACAACAATGCGTTCTCTAATCCCTGACAGACCCCATTATAGTCTACAGTAGGATCTTGTTATGGCCGTCCTATTAGATCTAGTTTTACATTTTTCAGTTTTTTTCTTATATCTGGAACCGATCCCACCATTTGTGCTGAGGTTACTGAAGATAAGTTCTAGTTAGCCTTTGTCTATTGTCTGCCACACTTTTCTCGTAGTTCCTGCATATTGACTCTGCTAATATTTGCTGCCTATTCTTTTATTCTGAGCTGCAGAATCCAACCCCCCCGGCATATAGATATTATAACATCAGGGTAGAGATTATTGCACCGCCCTGACCGAGGACCATTCATCTGCAGTGATGTCTCCTATTCCATCAGCCTCCCATCACTAGGCCCATAGGACACTGACTCTCACTTCTTACAGGGCGCAGCAGTACTGCACATTGTATTTGCCGCGGGGCGATGGCATCAGATGCTCCCTGGCGTATGTTCAAGAGTAAAATTTACTTTTCGGATTAAATAAATTAAAACTTAACTACCTGAAATCTTTGCACTCCTTCCTGCCCGGTGGCAGCTGCATTGTCTATGTGCCCGTGCTATACAGTTACTAAGAAACCTCGTCATCAGGTTTTGTTGGTTTTGTCTATCGCCGCGGGTGCAAATCTGCAAAAGTTCTGCATGACCTTGTGCGTAGTATGCAAACTGCAAGGGCAGAGGAGGCCAGGGGACCTGCACGTGGCCTGTCATGTGGGCTATGGGTATAGGATAGCCGGGTAACCTAAACCAGCACAGGGGGTCATTGTGGCAGAAGGGCCCGCAGAAGTTTTAATACAAACGGAGGGCCAATAATATTTGACTCACCCTTGTAAATTCTTCATACACTTTGGTGGTGAATATTCAAGGGAATTGTCTGGATTGGAACCCAGAACTTCAGCGCTGCAAAACATTAGGTCTAACCACTGTGCTAATGGCAGGTCACATGACTCCTACTTATAGAAGTCTATGGAGAGGGGATGGGACGGAGTAAGCAGGGAGTGCAGGATATAAGAGAAGGAGGACACGTTTAGGGTAATGGTGGAGCGACATAGAAGCCGTCTACATACATCAGCACAGGTCAGGACTTCTCTCTTTATGTCCTGCAGGGTGCTCAGACTGGGTTACAGCAGATTCCTCCTCTACCTGTGATGTGCAGTGTATGGCAGCTCAGAGAGGAAGGCAAACAGAAACTGAAGAGGGGGAGACGCAGTGTAACGGCCAGTCATATAATGGCAGGAATAACATGAATCCGCATGTACAAACACAAGGGCTTCTCCTGAGAAGTCACCGGTGGTATCAACAGGCTCATGGCAATGACACAAATCCAATTTCACACTAAGTATTAGCACAATGTAGAGCCGAGATATCCTAATCCAGAAGGCAAATAATCCAGATTGTAAGGTGACATCTAAAGGAGACATGAAGGACCCGCGTTATAGGATCGGAGCGGCAGCAACTGAATACGCTCTATCCGAACCATGGATGTCTCAAAAAGAAGAAACTGGCAACAGATGATTGTAAGATGGTATCAGATATCTGTAAGATGGTGTCAGGTGATTGTAAAATGGAGTCAGGTGATTGTAAGATGGTGTCAGGTGATTGTAAGATGGTGTCAGGTGATTGTAAGATGGTGTCAGGTGATTGTAAGATGGTGTCAGGTGATTGTAAGATGGTGTCAGGTGATTGTAAGATGGTGTCAGGTGATTGTAAGATGGTGTCAGGTGATTGTAAGATGGTGTCAGATGATTGTAAGATGGAGTCAGGTGATTGTAAAATGGAGTCAGGTGATTGTAAGATGGTGTCAGGTGATTGTAAGATGGTGTCAGGTGATTGTAAGATGGTGTCAGATGATTGTAAGATGGTGTCAGGTGATTGTAAGATGGTGTCAGATGATTGTAAGATGGAGTCAGGTGATTGTAAAATGGAGTCAGGTGATTGTAAGATGGTGTCAGGTGATTGTAAGATGGTGTCAGGTGATTGTAAGATGGTGTCAGGTGATTGTAAGATGATGTCAGGTGATTGTAAAATGGTGTCAGGTGATTGTAAGATGGAGTCAGGTGATTGTAAGATGGAGTCAGGTGATTGTAAGATGGTGTCAGGTGATTGTAAGATGGTGTCAGGTGATTGTAAGATGGTGTCAGGTGATTGTAAGATGGTGTCAGGTGATTGTAAGATGGTGTCAGGTGATTGTAAGATGGTGTCAGGTGATTGTAAGATGGTGTCAGATGATTGTAAGATGGAGTCAGGTGATTGTAAAATGGAGTCAGGTGATTGTAAGATGGTGTCAGGTGATTGTAAGATGGTGTCAGGTGATTGTAAGATGGTGTCAGATGATTGTAAGATGGTGTCAGGTGATTGTAAGATGGTGTCAGATGATTGTAAGATGGAGTCAGGTGATTGTAAAATGGAGTCAGGTGATTGTAAGATGGTGTCAGGTGATTGTAAGATGGTGTCAGGTGATTGTAAGATGGTGTCAGGTGATTGTAAGATGGTGTCAGGTGATTGTAAAATGGTGTCAGGTGATTGTAAGATGGAGTCAGGTGATTGTAAGATGGAGTCAGGTGATTGTAAGATGGAGTCAGGTGATTGTAAGATGGTGTCAGGTGATTGTAAGATGGAGTCAGGTGATTGTAATAAAGCATCAGATGACTGAAAGATGATATAAGAAGATTGTAAGATGACTGAAAGATGATTGTGAGATGGCCTCAGATGATTTTAACATGGTGTCAGATGATTGCAAGACAGCATTGGATGATTGTAAGATAGTATCACATGATTTTAAGATGGTGTCAGGTGATTGTAAAAAAGCATCATATGACTGTAAGATGATATAAGAAGATTACAAGATGACATCAGATGATTATAAAATGGTGTCAGAAGATTGTAAGGGTCAGTTCACACGTGAAAACCGCCTAGCTTATTTGTGCGAGGTAAAAAACCTCGAGGAGTTTTTTTGACGCTGTTTTTTGCATTCCACACGGTTTTTGACGAGGTTTTTGACGCGGTTTTCGCTAGCGGTTTTCGCTAGGGTTTTTTTTTCCTATATGTGCTATAGAAACTGCAGGCGAAAACCGCGCGGTTTTTTGCAAAAAACCGCGCGGTTTTGTGTGCAAAAAACCGCGCGTTTTTTTACCGCGCGGTTTTCGCCTCCCATTCACTTCTATGCAATTCTTCAGGCGTTTTCCGCCTGAAGAAAGGTCATGTCGCTTCTTCAGGCGGAAAACGCTAGGAGGAAAAAAAAAGCTAGTGGTCTACATAGACCACCATGTTAAAGGAGAGGTTTTTGAAGCGAATTCCGCTGTCAAAAACCTCCCCTTTGCCCACGTGTGAACTAGCCCTAACATGGTATTGTATGAGGGGGTGCAGAAGTAGCAGTCACAACAGTGAACCTGAGGGGCCCAATAATTCACCTGCCAAATATAATATCCCATTATTTCACATGCCACCTGGTATTAAGGGCTCCATTACAGATTTTGCATTGTGGCCCAGGAGCTTGTGAATGTCCATCCATGTAATCCATGACTGTGTTGTGTCCGGCAGAGCAGGATCTCGTCTCACTGAACAGATCTTTGTCCTCCTTTAATATTTGCCCTAGAAAAACTTTTTGTTTAGAATCAGAAATTCAGCTTATTGTTACTTTTGAGTTTAATTCCCATTATTTTTATGTTTGTAACTTACTTTCCCTACTTTCAGCCCTGTCACATGATTTGCTGTGTTATATCATTACTGTAGTCAACATTAGCAAATATTCTTTAAAAATATAGATGTTTTACATAAACCAGGATTGTAACAATAGGCCGTTTCCTGGTGACACTTTCCCTTTAAGAGTGTAAGTTACCAGAGCAATGAATAGAGCAGGAGGTCAGCCATTACAGTCCATTGTTAGATTTACTACTCTGGTTCTGTCATTACTGTGTTGGATGGGACTGAGCCCACTTTAGGGATCCCTGTAACAGGGTGCAGCTGCTTATACAACTCCTTCTGCAGGATCATCAGAGGTGAGACACGGCTTTACAGACAAGACGTTCCTTGTGACGAGTTTCTGAGATTTGCCCTCCGGTATTTTCCTCCTTATTTTGGCTGCTGATGATCTTCTCAAATAAGGACATAGAGATAAATATCTGAGAGCTGCTCAAACAATGGCCGAGCCCCATCGCCCCTGCAGTCAGAGCCTCAGCGGAGACAGGAATAACAGGGTGACACCCGGTCTACACTGCGCCCTGTAACTGCTCAGATCTTCTGCATCGCTGTCACGATTTTGGGGGAAGATTTTGCTGGAATGGTTTCTGCTCCCATGTTGTATTTGCAAAGCCCATTAAATAACAGTACAATGGAAACCCCCAAATAGTGACCCATTTTGGAAACTGCACCCTCACAGAAAAAAAAAAACAAGGGGTGTAGAGTCCAGGGGGTGATGCAACACAGAAATTGCAATGTTCCCAGATTTATCTACCTCAGCCCCAATATGTCATGTCCAGCTTGTGGCACCACAGACAGTCGGCTCTACAGTAGGGTTGAGCAATCGGGAAAAATCGGATACCAGTTGGCGATAGAGCAAATTTCACGATCGGGATCGGCTGGAAAATGATTGGAAATCTGATTGTAAAATCGATCCTGAAATCTCAAGATTGGCTCAACCCTAATCTCTAGTTATTATGTTCTGTATCCCGATTTTGGAAGCCCCCTGTACACGGTCCTAATGTTTTACCTGGAAATATCACAAGGCTCAAAAGTGAAAGAGAACCAAGAACACGATGTCTAATATGAACATTTAGGCTGCATGGCCGTGCTATTTCCAAAATGGGGTCACAGGTCAGGGGTTTCTTTTTTGGTACTTCAGGGTTCTGCAAAAGAGTCATGGCATCCAAAAACAGTCTAAGGAGGTGCTCCAAAAATCAATGAGTGCACCGTCCCTTCTGCGCCCAAACAGCAGTATATAGATGTCTGCTTTCTGTTGCCTTGTCATGTCTGCAGAATCCTAAGGTGTTAGTAAAGTGGAACCCAACAGGAGTGACCCCCAAAACTGCACGGGTGTAATGAGCATTCGTATCCCAGATGTGACTGTACACCTGGGAAAAGTGAATGTAAACTGTGCGGAGTGCAGGGATTATCCCCTGTAAGCTCTAAATCTGGGGCGCCCTGATATTCACTCCCACAACTTATACATCTCCCTTCCTGCACAGCCAGTTTGGTCCTAAATATTTGGCGATTATTAGATTTTATATCCTATCGTACATATTTTTTGGGTGGTGTATCTATACGAGGGCTTGTTTTTTGTGAGCTGAGATACATTTTGCACTGCCTAAAAAAAGACAAAACATCAATTTCAGGATTGCTTTTTAAATTCAATTTTTTTGCCCTTCACCATACAACCTAGGTATTATGTTACCTTTATTCTATGGGTCGGTACAATTACGGCGATACCCAATTTATATTGTTTTTTTATGCGTTACCAAATGTACAGAATAAAAATCCATTTTTTGGGGAAAAAAATCTATTTCTGTATTTTGTGGGCGGTTATTTATTTTTCCAATACTTATGATATTTTTTGACTTTTTTTTCCGCGTATTTTAATTTTCTCCCAATTGGGGGCTTGAACTTGCGATTTTCTGACTGCTGGCTCAGCATTATAAACTTTAATACAAAAGTTTACTGGCCTATATGTAAGGTTGACCCTTCCCCCCGGGATGACGCGGATGGAGGAAGTCTGATAGGCTACTGCGTTACATTGTTACATTGTTGCTGCGTTACATTGTTGTACATTGTACATCGTTGCTAGGGCAATTCATTAATTGACGATGACATCCGATAATTGGATTAATCCAGTGGCCAAACTCAGTGAGTGGAAATCAATGCAAAATACTGCGCTTGGAGCTTGTAATAATAAGAAGTGTCACAGGGTGGCGGTATAACGCAGACAGCGACCGGCAAATCCAGCCGAAAATAGATCCTGTCTAACTGGTCAGTATGGATTGTAACAGATATGGACGGTTACTGTGGTGGATAATAAGACACTAAGGTCAGAGGTGAAGCTGCAGCTAAAAAGAGGAGGGGGAGGCGACATGACTTGTCAGGAGGGGGATCGGTATATCCGGGCAGCACCGAGTCTATCTGCAGCTATATGGGACTATGACTACACCATAGTCCTGCAGGACAGTTTAATAATCTGCGTCCTCCCATTTCTCCCATTATCCCTCTTATTCTGCGCCCTCACAGCTTCCTTTTGTGGCTCCTTATCTGTTCCGTTAGACTAATAAGAGCCCGTTCACACGGAGTAAACACATGTGTATTTTGGCAAAATGCAGAAATAAAGAATACACCCGTCAAAATAAGACTCTCACTGACTTCAATGACATTTTTTTTTACACGTGTAAGAAATACACGTCCAAATACACATGTAATATGTCATTAAAGTCAATGGGAGTCAAAATACACGTGTGTTTACTCCATGTGAACAGGCTCTTAATGGGTTTCTGCTTTGACCCTGCAGGTGCTGATACAGAGTCCAGTCTGCTGCTGTTGTAGAGGCGCCGCCTCCCTGCGCTGTCTCTGCCCCTGGCAAGTGTCACGGGAAATTTGTGAGTGACAAAAACCTGGACCCCTCCCATTTATTGTTGTGTTTTCTAACTATAATGCAACTACTGTCCTTCCTATCTAAAATCCCTTTTTAATAATCCCATGGTGCTCTGTACATTATTATATTAATCCCATGGTGCTCTGTACATTATTATATTAATCCCATGGTGCTCTGTACATTATTATATTAATCCCATGGTGTTCTGTATATTATTATATTAATCCCATGGTCCAGTACATTATTATATTAATCCTATGGTGCTCTGTACATTATTATATTAATCCCATGGTGCTGTACATTATTATATTAATCCCATGGTGCTCTGTACATTATTATATTAATCCCATGGTGCTCTGTACATTATTATATTAATCCCATGGTGCTGTACATTATTATATTAATCCCATGGTGCTCTGTACATTATTATATTAATCCCATGGTGCTCTGTACATTATTATATCAATCTCATGGTGCTCTGTACATTATTATATTAATCCCATGGTACATTATTATATTAATCCCATGGTGTTCTGTATATTATTATATTAATCCCATGGTGCTCTGTACATTATTATATTAATCTCATGGTGCTCTGTACATCATTATATCAATCCTATGGTGCTCTGTACATTATTATATTAATCCCATGGTGCTCTGTACATTATTATATTAATCTCATGGTGCTCTGTACATTATTATATTAATCCCATGGTGCTGTACATTATTATATTAATCCCATGGTGCTCTGTACATTATTATATTAATCCCATGGTACATTATTATATTAATCCCATGGTGTTCTGTATATTATTATATTAATCCCATGGTCCAGTACATTATTATATTAATCCCATGGTGCTGTACATTATTATATTAATCCCATGGTGCGCTGTACATTATTATATTAATCCCATGGTACATTATTATATTAATCCCATGGTGTTCTGTATATTATTATATTAATCCCATGGTCCAGTACATTATTATATTAATCCCATGGTGCTGTACATTATTATATTAATCCCATGGTGCTCTGTACATTATTATATTAATCCCATGATGCTCTATACATTATTATATTAATCCCATGGTGATCTACATTATTATATTAATCCCATGGTGCTGTACATTATTATATTAATCCCATGGTGCTCTGTACATTATTATATTAATCCCATGGTGTTCTGTACATTATTATATTAATCCCATGGTGCTGTACATTATTATATTAATCCCATGGTGCTCTGTACATTATTATATTAATCCCATGGTGCTCTGTACATTATTATATTAATTCCATTGTGTTCTGTACATTATTATATTAATCCTATGGTGCTCTGTACATTATTATATTAATCTCATGGTGCTCTGTACATTATTATATTAATCCCATGGTGCTCTGTACATTATTATATTAATCCCATGGTACATTATTATATTAATCCCATGGTGTTCTGTATATTATTATATTAATCCCATGGTCCAGTACATTATTATATTAATCCCATGGTGCTGTACATTATTATATTAATCCCATGGTGCTCTGTACATTATTATATTAATCCCATGGTGCTCTGTACATTATTATATTAATCCCATGGTGCTGTACATTATTATATTAATCCCATGGTGCTCTGTACATTATTATATTAATCCCATGGTGCTCTGTACATTATTATATCAATCTCATGGTGCTCTGTACATTATTATATTAATCCCATGGTGCTCTGTACATTATTATATTAATCTCATGGTGCTCTGTACATCATTATATCAATCCTATGGTGCTCTGTACATTATTATATTAATCCCATGGTGCTCTGTACATTATTATATTAATCTCATGGTGCTCTGTACATTATTATATTAATCCCATGGTGCTGTACATTATTATATTAATCCCATGGTGCTCTGTACATTATTATATTAATCCCATGGTACATTATTATATTAATCCCATGGTGTTCTGTATATTATTATATTAATCCCATGGTCCAGTACATTATTATATTAATCCCATGGTGCTGTACATTATTATATTAATCCCATGGTGCGCTGTACATTATTATATTAATCCCATGGTACATTATTATATTAATCCCATGGTGTTCTGTATATTATTATATTAATCCCATGGTCCAGTACATTATTATATTAATCCCATGGTGCTGTACATTATTATATTAATCCCATGGTGCTCTGTACATTATTATATTAATCCCATGATGCTCTGTACATTATTATATTAATCCCATGGTGATCTACATTATTATATTAATCCCATGGTGCTGTACATTATTATATTAATCCCATGGTGCTCTGTACATTATTATATTAATCCCATGGTGTTCTGTACATTATTATATTAATCCCATGGTGCTGTACATTATTATATTAATCCCATGGTGCTCTGTACATTATTATATTAATCCCATGGTGCTCTGTACATTATTATATTAATTCCATTGTGTTCTGTACATTATTATATTAATCCTATGGTGCTCTGTACATTATTATATTAATCTCATGGTGCTCTGTACATTATTATATTAATCCCATGGTGCTCTGTACATTATTATATTAATCCCATGGTACATTATTATATTAATCCCATGGTGTTCTGTATATTATTATATTAATCCCATGGTCCAGTACATTATTATATTAATCCCATGGTGCTGTACATTATTATATTAATCCCATGGTGCTCTGTACATTATTATATTAATCCCATGGTACATTATTATATTAATCCCATGGTGTTCTGTATATTATTATATTAATCCCATGGTCCAGTACATTATTATATTAATCCCATGGTGCTGTACATTATTATATTAATCCCATGGTGCTCTGTACATTATTATATTAATCCCATGGTGTTCTGTACATTATTATATTAATCCCATGGTGCTGTACATTATTATATTAATCCCATGGTGCTCTGTACATTATTATATTAATCCCATGGTGCTCTGTACATTATTATATTAATTCCATTGTGTTCTGTACATTATTATATTAATCCTATGGTGCTCTGTACATTATTATATTAATCTCATGGTGCTCTGTACATTATTATATTAATCCCATGGTGCTCTGTACATTATTATATTAATCCCATGGTACATTATTATATTAATCCCATGGTGTTCTGTATATTATTATATTAATCCCATGGTCCAGTACATTATTATATTAATCCCATGGTGCTGTACATTATTATATTAATCCCATGGTGCTCTGTACATTATTATATTAATCCCATGGTACATTATTATATTAATCCCATGGTGTTCTGTATATTATTATATTAATCCCATGGTCCAGTACATTATTATATTAATCCCATGGTGCTGTACATTATTATATTAATCCCATGGTGCTCTGTACATTATTATATTAATCCCATGGTGCTCTGTACATTATTATATTAATCCCATGGTGATCTACATTATTATATTAATCCCATGGTGCTGTACATTATTATATTAATCCCATGGTGCTCTGTACATTATTATATTAATCCCATGGTGTTCTGTACATTATTATATTAATCCCATGGTGCTGTACATTATTATATTAATCCCATGGTGCTCTGTACATTATTATATTAATTCCATGGTGCTCTGTACATTATTATATTAATTCCATTGTGTTCTGTACATTATTATATTAATCCTATGGTGCTCTGTACATTATTATATTAATCCTATGGTGCTCTGTACATTATTATATTAATCTCATGGTGCTCTGTACATTATTATATTAATCCCATGGTGCTGTACATTATTATATTAATCCCATGGTGCTCTGTACATTATTATATTAATCCCATGGTACATTATTATATTAATCCCATGGTGTTCTGTATATTATTATATTAATCCCATGGTCCAGTACATTATTATATTAATCCCATGGTGCTGTACATTATTATATTAATCCCATGGTGCTCTGTACATTATTATATTAATCCCATGGTACATTATTATATTAATCCCATGGTGTTCTGTATATTATTATATTAATCCCATGGTCCAGTACATTATTATATTAATCCCATGGTGCTGTACATTATTATATTAATCCCATGGTGCTCTGTACATTATTATATTAATCCCATGGTGCTCTGTACATTATTATATTAATCCCATGGTGATCTACATTATTATATTAATCCCATGGTGCTGTACATTATTATATTAATCCCATGGTGCTCTGTACATTATTATATTAATCCCATGGTGCTCTGTACATTATTATATTAATTCCATTGTGTTCTGTACATTATTATATTAATCCTATGGTGCTCTGTACATTATTATATTATTCCTATGGTGCTCTGTACATTATTATATTAATCTCATGGTGCTCTGTACATCATTATATTAATCCTATGGTGCTCTGTACATTAATATATTAATCTCATGGTGCTCTGTACATTATTATATTAATCCCATGGTGCTCTGTACATTATTATATTAATCTCATGGTGCTCTGTACATTATTATATTAATCCCATGGTGCTCTGTACATTATTATATTAATCCCATGGTGCTCTGTACATTATTATATTAATCTCATGGTGCTCTGTACATTATTATATTAATCCCATGGTGCTCTGTACATTATTATATTAATCCTATGGTGCTCTGTACATTATTATATTAATCTCATGGTGCTCTGTACATTATTATATTAATCCCATGGTGTTCTGTACATTATTATATTAATCCCATGGTGCTGTACATTATTATATTAATCCCATGGTGCTCTGTACATTATTATATTAATCCCATGGTGCTCTGTACATTATTATATTAATTCCATTGTGTTCTGTACATTATTATATTAATCCTATGGTGCTCTGTACATTATTATATTAATCCTATGGTGCTCTGTACATTATTATATTAATCTCATGGTGCTCTGTACATTATTATATTAATCCCATGGTGCTGTACATTATTATAATAATCCCATGGTGCTCTGTACATTATTATCTTAATCCCATGGTACATTATTATATTAATCCCATGGTGTTCTGTATATTATTATATTAATCCCATGGTCCAGTACATTATTATATTAATCCCATGGTGCTGTACATTATTATATTAATCCCATGGTGCTCTGTACATTATTATATTAATCCCATGGTACATTATTATATTAATCCCATGGTGTTCTGTATATTATTATATTAATCCCATGGTGCTCTGTACATTATTATATTAATCCCATGGTGCTGTACATTATTATATTAATCCCATGGTGCTGTACATTATTATATTAATCCCATGGTGCTCTGTACATTATTATATTAATCCCATGGTGCTCTGTACATTATTATATTAATTCCATTGTGTTCTGTACATTATTATATTAATCCTATGGTGCTCTGTACATTATTATATTAATCCTATGGTGCTCTGTACATTATTATATTAATCTCATGGTGCTCTGTACATAATTATATTAATCCTATGGTGCTCTGTACATTAATGTATTAATCTCATGGTGCTCTGTACATTATTATATTAATCCCATGGTGCTCTGTACATTATTATATTAATCTCATGGTGCTCTGTACATTATTATATTAATCCCATGGTGCTCTGTACATTATTATATTAATCCCATGGTGCTCTGTACATTATTATATTAATCTCATGGTGCTCTGTACATTATTATATTAATCCCATGGTGCTCTGTACATTATTATATTAATCTCATGGTGCTCTGTACATTATTATATTAATCCCATGGTGCTCTGTACATTATTATATTAATCCTATGGTGTTCTGTACATTATTATATTAATCTCATGGTGCTCTGTACATTATTATAATTAATCCTATGGTGTTCTGTACATTATTATATTAATCCCATGGTGCTCAGTACATCATTATATTAATCCTATGGTGCTCTGTACATTATTATATTAATCTCATGGTGCTCTGTACATTATTATATTAATCCCATGGTGCTCTGTACATTATTATATTAATCCCATGGTGCTCTGTACATTATTATATTAATCCCATGGTGCTGTACATTATTATATTAATCCCATGGTGTTCTGTACATTATTATATTAATCCCATGGTACATTATTATATTAATCCCATGGTGTTCTGTATATTATTATATTAATCCCATGGTCCAGTACATTATTATATTAATCCCATGGTGCTGTACATTATTATATTAATCCCATGGTGCTCTGTACATTATTATATTAATCCCATGGTACATTATTATATTAATCCCATGGTGTTCTGTATATTATTATATTAATCCCATGGTCCAGTACATTATTATATTAATCCCATGGTGCTGTACATTATTATATTAATCCCATGGTGCTCTGTACATTATTATATTAATCCCATGGTGCTCTGTACATTATTATATTAATCCCATGGTGCTCTGTACATTATTATATTAATCCCATGGTGCTCTGTACATTATTATATTAATCCCATGGTGCTCTGTACATTATTATATTAATCCCATGGTGATCTACATTATTATATTAATCTCATGGTGCTCTGTACATTATTATATTAATCCCATGGTGCTCTGTACATTATTATATTAATCCCATGGTGCTCTACATTATTATATTAATCCCATGGTGCTCTGTACATTATTATATTAATCCCATGGTGCTCTGTGCATTATTATATTAATCCCATGGTGCGCTGTACATTATTATATTAATCCCATGGTGCTATGTACATTATTATATTAATCCCATGGTGCTCTACATTATTATATTAATCCCATGGTGCTCGGTACATTATTATATTAATCCCATGGTGCTCTACATTATTATATTAATCCCATGGTGCTCTGTACATTATTATATTAATCCCATGGTGCTGTACATTATTATATTAATCCAATGGTACTCTGTACATTATTATATTAATCCCATGGTGCTCTGTACATTATTTATTAATCCCATGGTGCTGTACATTATTATATTAATTTCATGGTGCTCTGTACATTATTATATTAATCCCATGGTCCTGTACATTATTATATTAATCCCATGGTGCTCTGTACATTATTATATTAATCCCATGGTGCTCTGTACATTATTATATTAATCCCATGGTGCTCTGTACATTATTATATTAATCCCATGGTGCTCTGTACATTATTATATTAATCCCATGGTGCTCTGTACATTATTATATTAATCCCATGGTGCTCTGTACATTATTATATTATTCCCATGGTGCTCTGTACATTATTATATTAATCCCATGGTCCTGTACATTATTATATTAATCCCATGGTGCTCTGTACATTATTATATTAATCCCATGGTGCTCTGTACATTATTATATTAATCCCATGGTGCTCTGTACATTATTATATTATTCCCATGGTGCTCTGTACATTATTATATTAATCCCATGGTCCTGTACATTATTATATTAATCCCATGGTGCTCTGTACATTATTATATTAATCCCATGGTGCTCTGTACATTATTATATTAATCCCATGGTGCTCTGTACATTATTATATTATTCCCATGGTGCTCGGTACATTATTATATTAATCCCATGGTGCTCTACATTATTATATTAATCCCATGGTGCTCTGTACATTATTATATTAATCCCATGGTGCTGTACATTATTATATTAATCCAATGGTACTCTGTACATTATTATATTAATCCCATGGTGCTCTGTACATTAATATATTAATCCCATGGTGCTGTACATTATTATATTAATTTCATGGTGCTCTGTACATTATTATATTAATCCCATGGTCCTGTACATTATTATATTAATCCCATGGTGCTGTACATTATTATATTAATTTCATGGTGCTCTGTACATTATTATATTAATCCCATGGTGCTCTGTACATTATTATATTAATCCCATGGTGCTCTGTACATTATTATATTAATCCCATGGTGCTCTGTACATTATTATATTAATCCCATGGTGCTCTGTACATTATTATATTAATCCCATGGTGCTCTGTACATTATTATATTAATCCCATGGTGCTCTGTACATTATTATATTAATCCCATGGTGCTCTGTACATTATTATATTAATCCCATGGTGCTCTGTACATTATTATATTATTCCCATGGTGTTCTGTACATTATTATATTAATCCCATGGTCCTGTACATTATTATATTAATCCCAGGGTGCTCTGTACATTATTATATTAATCCCATGGTGCTCTGTACATTATTATATTATTCCCATGGTGCTCTGTACATTATTATATTAGTCCCATGGTCCTGTACATTATTATATTAATCCCATGGTGCACTGTACATTATTATATTAATTCCATGGTGCTCTGTACATTATTATATTAATCCCATGGTGCTCTGTACATTATTATATTAATCCCATGGTGCTCTGTACATAAGATAATTGTAAGATGGAGTCAGATGATTGTAAAAAGCATCAGATGCCTGAAAGATGATATAAGAAGATTGCAAGATGACATCAGATGATTATAAGATAGCTTCAAATGATTGTAAAACAACATCAGGTGATGGTAAGATAGTATCACATGATTTTAAGATGTCATCAGATGATTGTAAAAAAGCATCATATGACTGTAAGATGATATAAGAAGATTGCAAGATGACATCAGATGAATGTAAGATGACATCAAATGATTGTAAAAAGAAGAAGAGAGGGGACACCGAGGCACTAAGTCTAGTATTTGGGAAGGTACACATTGAATCCAAGGTTGTATAACTATTATACATGACCGGGTGGCCTCTCACCTTGTAGGGTTATGAACAGTCACAACTCTTTGATAAGCGCACTTAGTGGCTGCAGTTCAATCCAAACACTGGATTCCCAGAGAGAAACCGGACAACAACAATTGGGACCAATGGTCCTGGTCAGGAGAACCGCGCTCACTGGTATAGGAAGATGGCAGAGCGAATTCCAAGATTTGTGTCCAAGAAATGTTTATTGAAGTAGGTAACAGCGAGATCAGATGATTGTAAGATGGCGTCAGATGATTGTAAGATGGCGTCAGATGATTGTAAGATGGCGTCAGATGATTGTAAGATGGTGTCAGGTGATTGTAAGATGACAAATGATTGTATGGATAAAATCAGATAATTGTAAGATAGCACCAGATGACTGTAAGACAGCATTGGATGATTGTAAGATGCATTAGATGATGGTAACATGGTGTCAGATGATTGTAAGATGGTGTCAGATGATGGTAACATGGTGTCAGATGATGGTAAGATGGTGTCAGATGATTGTAAGATGGTGTCAGATGATTGTAAGATGGTGTCAGATGATTATAAGATGGTGTCAGATGATTATAAGATAGTGTCAGATGATTGTAAGATGGTGTAAGATGATTATAAGATGGTGTCAGATGATTATAAGATGGTGTAAAATGATTGTAAGATGGTGTCAGATGATTATAAGATGGTGTCAGATGATTGTAAGATGGTGTCAGATGATTGTAAGATGGTGTCAGATGATTATAAGATGGTGTCAGATGATTGTAAGATGGTGTCAGATGATTGTAAGATGGTGTCAGATGATTGTAAGATGGTGTCAGATGATTGTAAGATGGTGTCAGATGATTATAAGATGGTGTCAGATGATTGTAAGATAGTGTCAGATGATTGTAAGATGGTGTCAGATGATTGTAAGATGGTGTCAGATGATTGTAAGATAGTGTCAGATGATTGTAAGATGGTGTCAGATGATTATAAGATGGTGTCAGATGATTGTAAGATGGTGTAAGATGATTATAAGATGGTGTCAGATGATTATAAGATGGTGTCAGATGATTGTAAGATGGTGTCAGATGATTGTAAGATGGTGTCAGATGATTGTAAGATAGTGTCAGATGATTGTAAGATGATGTCAGATGATTATAAGATGGTGTCAGATGATTGTAAGATGGTGTCAGATGATTGTAAGATGGTGTCAGATGATTGTAAGATGGTGTCAGATGATTGTAAGATGATGTCAGATGATTATAAGATGGTGTCAGATGATTGTAAGATGGTGTCAGATGATTGTAAGATGATGTCAGATGATTGTAAGATGGTGTCAGATGATTGTAAGATGGTGTCAGATGATTGTAAGATGATGTCAGATGATTATAAGATGGTGTCAGATGATTATAAGATGGTGTCAGATGATTGTAAGATGGTGTCAGATGATTATAAGATGGTGTCAGATGATTGTAAGATAGTGTCAGATGATTGTAAGATGGTGTCAGATGATTATAAGATGGTGTCAGATGATTATAAGATGGTGTCAGATGATTGTAAGATGGTGTCAGATGATTATAAGATGGTGTCAGATGATTGTAAGATGGTGTAAAATGATTATAAGATGGTGTCAGATGATTGTAAGATGGTGTCAGATGATTGTAAGATGGTGTCAGATGATTGTAAGATGGTGTCAGATGATTGTAAGATGATGTCAGATGATTGTAAGATGGTGTCAGATGATTATAAGATGGTGTCAGATGATTGTAAGATGGTGTCAGATGATTATAAGATGGTGTCAGATGATTATAAGATGGTGTCAGATGATTGTAAGATGGTGTCAGATGATTGTAAGATGGTGTCAGATGATTGTAAGATGGTGTCAGATGATTGTAAGATGGTGTCAGATGATTGTAAGATGGTGTCAGATGATTGTAAGATGGTGTCAGATGATTGTAAGATGGTGTCAGATGATTGTAAGATGGTGTCAGATGATTGTAAGATGGTGTCAGATGATTGTAAGATGGTGTCAGATGATTGTAAGATGGTGTCAGATGATTGTAAGATGGTGTCAGATGATTGTAAGATGGTGTCAGATGATTGTAAGATGGTGTCAGATGATTGTAAGATGGTGTCAGATGATTGTAAGATGGTGTCAGATGATTGTAAGATGGTGTCAGATGATTATAAGATGGTGTCAGATGATTGTAAGATGGTGTCAGATGATTATAAGATGGTGTCAGATGATTGTAAGATGGTGTCAGATGATTGTAAGATGGTGTCAGATGATTATAAGATGGTGTCAGATGATTGTAAGATGGTGTCAGATGATTGTAAGATGGTGTCAGATGATTGTAAGATGATGTCAGATGATTGTAAGATGGTGTCAGATGATTGTAAGATGGTGTCAGATGATTGTAAGATGATGTCAGATGATTATAAGATGGTGTCAGATGATTATAAGATGGTGTCAGATGATTGTAAGATGGTGTCAGATGATTATAAGATGGTGTCAGATGATTGTAAGATGGTGTCAGATGATTGTAAGATGGTGTCAGATGATTATAAGATGGTGTCAGATGATTGTAAGATGGTGTCAGATGATTGTAAGATGGTGTCAGATGATTGTAAGATGGTGTCAGATGATTGTAAGATGGTGTCAGATGATTGTAAGATGGTGTCAGATGATTGTAAGATGGTGTCAGATGATTATAAGATGGTGTCAGATGATTGTAAGATGGTGTCAGATGATTGTAAGATGGTGTCAGATGATTATAAGATGGTGTCAGATGATTGTAAGATGGTGTCAGATGATTGTAAGATGGTGTCAGATGATTATAAGATGGTGTCAGATGATTATAAGATAGTGTCAGATGATTGTAAGATGATGTCAGATGATTATAAGATGGTGTCAGATGATTGTAAGATGGTGTCAGATGATTGTAAGATGGTGTCAGATGATTGTAAGATGGTGTCAGATGATTGTAAGATGGAGTCAGGTGATTGTAAGATGGTGTCAGATGATTGTAACATGGTATTGTAAAAGGAGGTGCAGAAGTAGCAGTCACAGCAGTGCCCTGGAACCTGAGGGGGCCCAATAGTCCCACTGCCAAATAAAATATCCCACTATTTCATATGCCTCAGTACAGATTTTGCATTGTGGCCCAGGAGCTTGTGAATGTCCATCCATGTAATCCATGACTGTGTTGTGTCCGGCAGAGCAGGATCTCGTCTCACTGAGCAGATCTTTGTCCTCCTTTAATGTTTTCCCTGAGAAGAACTTTTTGTTTAGAATCAGAAATTCAGCTTATTGTTGCTTTTGAGTTTAATTCCCATTATTTTTATGTTTGTAACTTACTTTCCCTACTTTCAGCCCTGTCACATGATTTGCTGTGTTATATCATTACTGTACTCAACATTAGCAAATATTCTTTAAAAATATAGATGTTTTACATAAACCAGGATTGTAACAATAGGCCGTTTCCTGGTGACACTTTCCCTTTAAGAGTGTAAGTTACCAGAGCAATGAATAGAGCAGGAGGTCAGCCATTACAGTCCATTGTTAGATTTACTACTCTGGTTCTGTCATTACTGTGTTGGATGGGACTGAGCCCACTTTAGGGATCCTTGTAACAGGGTGCAGCTGCTTATACAACTCCTTCTGCAGGATCATCAGAGGTGAGACACGGCTTTACAGACAAGACGTTCCTTGTGACGAGTTTCTGAGATTTGCCCTCCGGTATTTTCCTCCTTATTTTGGCTGCTGATGATCTTCGCAAATAAGGACATAGAGATAAATATCTGAGAGCTGCTCAAACAATGGCCGAGCCCCATCGCCCCTGCAGTCAGAGCCTCAGCGGAGACAGGAATAACAGGGTGACACCCGGTCTACACTGCGCCCTGTAACTGCTCAGATCTTCTGCATCGCTGTCAGGATTTGGGGGGGCAGATTTTGCTGGAATGGTTTCTGCTCCCATGTTGTATTTGCAAAGCCCATAAAACTACAATGGAAAGCCCCAAACAGTGACATATTTTGGAAACTGCACCCTTACCAAAACAAAACGAGTGATTATGAAGATAATCTTGTTTCCCTTAGTCCTAACAGCGGCACAATGTGGGGTATTTCTGCCCCTGTGTGCTGGTAGGACAGGCGGATATTTAATTAGCCAATAAGATGCGTGGCAGGCCCTATAAGAGGGCACAAGAACCTCCCCTCTGCGTGTAAATACAAAAGTACCTCCATAATATTTATATACAGCTTTTAGACATAAGATATGATTCCCAGGGTGGGAAATCTTGTGCCGCTGTTAGGACTAAGGGAAACAAGATTATCTTCATAATCACTCGTTCCCTGTCGTCCCCAACAGCGGCATAATGTGGGGATATAGCAAGCAGGTCCCCAAGATGGGTGGGATTAACCCATAACCGAACTTAAAACGGTCTGGGCAAAGGCAGTGGAATCTGCCACTTGGTCCTTCAGGCGATAATGCGGGATGAAGGTAGATTCCGACGCCCAGGAGGCCGCTGCACGCAATTTAAGCTAGTGAGACCAATAACCAGACTCACACAACAA